>NW_019416268.1:844361-872630 GCF_000390285.2 Anoplophora glabripennis | reverse complement strand
ATATTAAATTTGTTGAAACTCAAAAATAAATTTTTTAAATTTTGTGTATCTATTAAAATGGACGTTAAAACGAGCAGATCAAAAAATTTACGGAAACTTCTGTTATTCTTCGTTAAAAACAACAGCATTTGAACGAATCCAGTACTCAGCTCCTCCATAAATTCAATCTAAGAACAATATTTTTAACAAGAAAATAAAACAGCAGCCGTCTTTCGAAGTCCTTAGCGAAATTTCAAGTATCGTTATATGTCTGCAATTTTCTCCAGCTCACGGAACGACTTTTTAATGGAACAAACCGTATCTTATTGAACGAGAAAGTTCAAGTCGGATGTTATTGGGTCAATCAAAAGTTGAACGTAGTATTTATCAAGATGAGTTTATATATGGACTCAAAAGCGAACTTTATCTTGTTATAACCTTCATAAGTGGAAGTGATTAGGAGATGACTAAATAGCAAAATTAGGAAAAAACAGTCATGTAATCTCTTACAAGTGGATTAGCTCTAATTTTAATTGCCTTAAAATGATATTCCAGTAACATTTTGAAGATACTGAAAGAAAATTAAACTGATGATACTAAATTGAAATAAGAATTATAGATCTTATAAGGAAATAATTTTTCTTCTCATTGAGATTATGAATATGTGCTTTATGGAGTCCACACCAGCCACAGGGCTGCATTCTGGGGCCGTTGCTTTTTGATATACATGTCTATGATCTGTTCTCCTTCCTAATACAATTTCATATGTTATTTACTGACAATTTATATGTCTGTATACAATTTAGCCGATCTATCTTTGATTTTCGATGAGATAATTGAAAGAGCACGAATATGGTTTTCAGCTATAAAATTTTTAAGTTGAAAGAAGTTTTAATAATTTGTATTTTGAATTAATTTATTGCGATAGGTTTACTGTTCATGATTTCTATGTATGTTACATATAAAAAATTTCAGTGTATATTTAAGACAGTTTTAATTAAAAAAAATCAAACAAGACACATTTAGGATAATTCCAATTTATAAAAAATCAAACATGATATGACAAATTTGCAAATAAGAAAGTTTTTCTGTTCAGAACTCAATCGTGGCTGTGCAATTGAATATTTCTAAAAATAGGTTTTTTGAAAGCTTGAGAGATTTCAGCGCGTTCTTTTATAATCTAAAATAAATAACGTCTCGATGATTTCAATGAAATACTTTATGTCTGTTTATAATATATAATTCTTATAATATTCAATTCAAATATTTTTTTCTATAATTAGACAGTTTTTATTTCTATTTACTCCTTATTAGAGGCATTACGTTCTAACTAAAAAAACGTTCATTTTAAAATTGCTTAGCTGCGTCTAGACTGCGGTGGAGCTCAGGTAGAGAAAAGCTTATCAGACCAGAGCAAGGTATCGATTTTGTTTCAGATCTCTTGGTTTCAGTTAATTTGCGCTAATGTACCGTGCTTGCAGGGTATTCAACAAAAATTTTGATTTACATTTTTACCATTTAACATATAATAGTGAAAAAAGAGTGAGTTCAGTGAAAGCGGTTTTAATATATCAGTTTATTCTCCAACTCCATTTTTTAAATTTTAGTAGCAGAACGTGGCCAAAATATGACACAGGACTCCTTGTATAATGGATTGAACTGGCTTCGGAAAAGCTCATCGAACATAAGCTAACTTCCTCCGCAAATATTTTTTTAAAGCACGGTAAGTTAATCTCGTATAGAAGTCAAGTCCTTAGATCCTCACAAAGCACGTTTAAACGTAAGTCGACTGTAACCTCCTCCAACTTCATACAAAACCCAATGCCTCTGGCAATATTAAATCCATTACTGATTTATAAGAGTATAAAGGATGGAATTTCTCGTTACCTACTTGTTAGGTACAAGAAATCTCAGTAACTTTCAAATAACAAGGCTAGACTCGACTTAATTTTCGGCATGAAATTCTAATCTTTCGTAAACCCGCAAGTCTGGATAATGATCGACGAAGTTTACCTTTGTTAAATGCTCTTAATGGGAGTGTTGAAAGTTTTATTTCCAGTTGTCAAATGAAAGCATTGTTTTTCGTGAATTAAATAGTGCATTTCACGTGTGATATACGATGTTTTCCCAGTTGCAGTTTTTAACGAAAAACAAACAGTCAAGTCTTGGTTTTTAACATCGGTATCGTCATTAATAAATAATAAATTTGGGATTGCTTTCCCAGAAATCAAAATAAATTTAAGACAAGGAATATTCTTTACTCAAAACTTGGAAGACAGAAAGTGGAGTACAGCCAATCTCGGAAGAAGTTTTCTTGACGTATATTATTAGTTGGTAAATCATTGTCAATTCGTTAATAAACTGCAATTTATGGTAAGTTATTAGACACGAAAATAGACAGTTTTTTTCCATTCAACAAATTTCTTTTAGATGCATCAGATGAATAGCTTTTTGTTGATGAAGGTACTGTTTTTGCTGTTGCTGGTAGATGCTGGTAGATTTTGGTATTAGCCCAATTGAGTTGCATGAAAAATACCTAAACTTGCGAGAGCAGAAAACAATCAGACCACTGTTTCTCAATTACCGACAAGGAAAACACAATGTTTAATCGGTATAATGTCAGATTCTTGAAACTAGAAAATCCTGATACATATACCGGTCATTTATTTCGCAGACGAGCAGCTACTTTCTTAGCAGATTGTGGCGCAGGGTTAGAAAAACCAATTTCTCGTTAACAGCAAATCAAGACTGGGTATAAAATTTTGAACAACAATGCTGACGCTGCCTCTGCTACCGTCTGTTTTGCGCCAACTCTTCTACTGTTTGTTCTATGAGTATAGTCGCAAATATTAATAGAATGATGTCTCGCGAAGAAAATTAGTCCTCTTGTGTTAGTTTTGGTAATAAAATCTAATTTTACAATGCAACTTTCCATTTTAAAATAAATACTAATAAATAGTTACACTACTGATTGAAATCTGATTTTAACCACTAACGAATCTGTAAAACAATTATAAAACTGCAATTATTTTGAACAAAATAATAATGAAACACGAGTGTATGCACTCATTTATAGGAACATGTAAATGAAAATATATTGAAATTCTTTCGATACTTGTATTGGAGATTAACCATCCTCATGATTTGATTTAATTCGTAATCCTATTATTACCCAAATACAAAATTAGATTTGAAAAATGCAACGAATATACTGAAATTAAAGCAATACATGGATAATTGGTTATTTATTGTATACAACATAAATGAATATATTTCAATGAGTTATGAAACAACTTGTTAAAATTTTAGATTCAAATTTAGATCTGTAACATTCCAATTGGATAAAATACCTATTCCATTACAGTACAAAGTTAGTTCGTTATTGAAACACTTCTTTTAGTTAGTTAACAATGAAATAACGTTGGAAAAACAACTAATCTCATTATCTGATCTAATGGTTATCATATTATGCAAATATGAAATTGAATATTTGAACAGTTATGAACACATTGAAATTTAAAATGCAAAAGTAATGCATGGGTAATTGCTTATTTATACAGGTATACAACAGCAATATAAATTTTGAATAAATCTCAGGTGCAATTTGTTTTGAAACAGCTTGTTCAAACTGTACACCCAAATTTTGATTTTTAATACCCCTTTGTATATAATGTGTGGAAAATTTCTATTATATGTTCATTTGACCAACATATTTTAATTATTTATGTCTTCAAACAATTTTATTATATTGATGGTAAATTTTGGTTATGACTTATCATAAAAAATTTACATTTTCATTAAAATATATTACTGCTCGGCAAGAACCAACGAGAAGGTTTGAACATATCCTTGCCAGGAAAGGATGAGGAAAGGTTGTTAATTTAAGTTAGAAAAGTTATTAAATAAAAATAATTCCACATTGCTGCACTGCATTGCTAGGCAATTTGACAACAACTGAAATTTATGTCCGGTCGCCCAGTGTGGCTGTGTTTGTGCGCTGTTTGCCCGCGCGCGCATATTTCAACTGTACGTATACATGTTTACCACCTCCTCGTTTAGTTCGACCAGACCTGTATATGGGTATGGCTAAATAAATACGGGATCGAGTTTTTCAAATATTTCAATGCCGAGTTGCTGCGTAGCGACCAAACCTGGTACATACTGCCTAGCTCTTTGTTGAGATCGGAAAGGCGATACAGGCGAAAATTGGAAAATCGTAAATCCGAAAATTGTTTTGAGAAGTTTATACTGTGAAAGAGTGACGGTAAATGAAAAAATCATTGCCTTTGAAAGAACTCATTGCCTAGAGAATTCACCGACAGTTCATTTGATCTTTTTGGGTCAAGTTTAACCAAGAAACAGTCTGTGTGCATGATTAGAGTTAGAAACCACTTCATTATTGGAAAAACATTTAATCAACTACCGTTGTTTTTTGTACGCTACTTTAGCAGATATTTATAGTTTTATTATTGATTATTGATATATGTGAAAATTAAAATCTGCTATTATCATTTTCCTGGATGAAATGATAATCCTTTTATACGACCATGTCAACAGTGTAAAGAAGGATTAACAGGTATTACATTTAATCCCGCTTCATAAAACTGGCAAAACAGTTTTAAACATAAACCGTATTTTATGTGCACAATGCATCATTGCAAATTGTATCTTTTTAGTGCATTATAAATTTATATAACGATGGAATTTATTATGCGAATATAATTTTCGGATTTCCTTCCAGTTCTATATACAAAATATTCAGTTTATGATGGAGTCATGTGATGACGTGATAGCAGAATTAACGAATTAACCTAAAGTAACCATACGGGACCGTATATATTACAGAAATTTCCATAGGAACGAAATTTAATTAATTTCATGCATAAAATGTATATTAAAATAACTGCAGCGGTAAATGGAACAGAAAAACTTGAATAAATATAATCCACACAAAGCAAAATTTTGGTTCAGCCCTTGTGCTTTATTTAATTATATATTGTCTAACGATAAAGGGAGTATCAATTTTGACATTTACAACAAATCAATTTGATGTTTGGTAGAAATTGAGAAATGATTATGTGATCATTAAAATTCCTGACAGCAAGACACATACTGAGAGGTAATTCGTGAATTTAGATGTATAATCATATATTATGATTATACATCTGAATTCACCAAAAATACTGCTTTGCGCCCCATATTTACTAAAAAAAGAACAAAGCAGAAATAATCATAACAATATTTATGTACTAAGATTTGCCCTATTGAAAAACATCAACTCAACTAAAATTTATCAACGAATTCTTGTACCAACCCAAGCTATTTTTTTTAATGCAAATTTTTGTTGTGAGAAGCTTCGTTACAAAATATCCTGGTTATAACTTATTACGGACTTAGTTTTATTAAGTACAGGTACCGTACAATGCAAACAGCCTTTGTAGTGATTCAAAGGAGCCGTTAATTGTAGATAAATACAAAAATTGCAATTTTTTAGTAAAATCCCATTTGGTTTTTAGATAACTTCTACGTCAGTCTGTTTAGTTTCATTTCAAAGCCTAAAAATATCATTAAACGCGAAATTTCGCTTTTAAGGACAGATTATCTTGAAGCAATATTCAAACCATTAATAACTCTTATCTTGACCTTGAATTGGAAGCCCGCCAGCTGCTGCTGATTTTATCTAAAACATCTCGGCCGGGATTCCCAATATTTTCAGGATTAACTAAATCTGGTAAAGACGTGAAAATGGGGAGAAAGCAAAGGAGGGTCGGATTGCAAGTGGGTTACTAATTACTTTGGAATTTCTTTACCCTTTATCCTGGATTAATGCCCCAATAAACTAGATGAAACACTCATTTTAAAGCGACTGGTTTTCAGTGGCAAGTCTTTATTTAGTCACACCCACCATCCACGAACGCTTCCACATGAATAAATTTCGGAATTACTGAAAAGTGTTTACATGTTTTTACAACATCATTTCAGGTGACACTAGGCAACGTTATCTTAGTTAATTACATATTTGTAAATTCATTATACAGGGTACTGTTGAATCTATATAACGTACCGCAACCTAACGCAAGCATTGCAAGCAGCTACCCTAATAACATTTATATTGAATTAAAATTTAAACCATGTGGGGTGCCTTCGGGAGTGGACTGTATTTTGTTTTTACAATGACCCCCACTACCTTTTTCTCTTGTCTCGAACAACCCAATGAATTAAGCACAGTTGCACATTTACTATTTATTACCATTAAATTAGAACGTACAAGTGACTCCAAATCTCAACTACCTACGTGCCAGACCCACTTCATACTACTGTTCCGCGCTTCTTTCGCTTCCTCCTTCAGAGGGGGGGCCTGGCAGCCATGCGCACTAACCCAACANATATAAATTTTGAATAAATCTCAGGTGCAATTTGTTTTGAAACAGCTTGTTCAAACTGTACACCCAAATTTTGATTTTTAATACCCCTTTGTATATAATGTGTAGAAAATTTCTATTATATGTTCATTTGACCAACATATTTTAATTATTTATGTCTTCAAACAATTTTATTATATTGATGGTAAATTTTGGTTATGACTTATCATAAAAAATTTACATTTTCATTAAAATATATTACTGCTCGGCAAGAACCAACGAGAAGGTTTGAACATATCCTTGCCAGGAAAGGATGAGGAAAGGTTGTTAATTTAAGTTAGAAAAGTTATTAAATAAAAATAATTCCACATTGCTGCACTGCATTGCTAGGCAATTTGACAACAACTGAAATTTATGTCCGGTCGCCCAGTGTGGCTGTGTTTGTGCGCTGTTTGCCCGCGCGCGCATATTTCAACTGTACGTATACATGTTTACCACCTCCTCGTTTAGTTCGACCAGACCTGTATATGGGTATGGCTAAATAAATACGGGATCGAGTTTTTCAAATATTTCAATGCCGAGTTGCTGCGTAGCGACCAAACCTGGTACATACTGCCTAGCTCTTTGTTGAGATCGGAAAGGCGATACAGGCGAAAATTGGAAAATCGTAAATCCGAAAATTGTTTTGAGAAGTTTATACTGTGAAAGAGTGACGGTAAATGAAAAAATCATTGCCTTTGAAAGAACTCATTGCCTAGAGAATTCACCGACAGTTCATTTGATCTTTTTGGGTCAAGTTTAACCAAGAAACAGTCTGTGTGCATGATTAGAGTTAGAAACCACTTCATTATTGGAAAAACATTTAATCAACTACCGTTGTTTTTTGTACGCTACTTTAGCAGATATTTATAGTTTTATTATTGATTATTGATATATGTGAAAATTAAAATCTGCTATTATCATTTTCCTGGATGAAATGATAATCCTTTTATACGACCATGTCAACAGTGTAAAGAAGGATTAACAGGTATTACATTTAATCCCGCTTCATAAAACTGGCAAAACAGTTTTAAACATAAACCGTATTTTATGTGCACAATGCATCATTGCAAATTGTATCTTTTTAGTGCATTATAAATTTATATAACGATGGAATTTATTATGCGAATATAATTTTCGGATTTCCTTCCAGTTCTATATACAAAATATTCAGTTTATGATGGAGTCATGTGATGACGTGATAGCAGAATTAACGAATTAACCTAAAGTAACCATACGGGACCGTATATATTACAGAAATTTCCATAGGAACGAAATTTAATTAATTTCATGCATAAAATGTATATTAAAATAACTGCAGCGGTAAATGGAACAGAAAAACTTGAATAAATATAATCCACACAAAGCAAAATTTTGGTTCAGCCCTTGTGCTTTATTTAATTATATATTGTCTAACGATAAAGGGAGTATCAATTTTGACATTTACAACAAATCAATTTGATGTTTGGTAGAAATTGAGAAACTACTAAGTATAACAATACAAGATATAGAAGGCATAGGTTATGTGATTATGTGATCATTAAAATTCCTGACAGCAAGACACATACTGAGAGGTCATTCGTGAATTCAGATGTACAATCATATATTATGATTATACATCTGAATTCACCAAAAATACTGCTTTGCGCCCCATATTTACGAAAATAGAACAAAGTAGAAATAATCACAACAATATTTATGTACTAAGATTTGCGCTATTGAAAATCATCAACTCAACTAAAATTTATCAACGAATTCTTGTACCAACCCAAGCTATTTTTTTTTAATGCAAATTTTTGTTGTGAGAAGCTTCGTTTCAAAATATCCGGGTGATAACTTATTACGGACTTAGTTTTATTAGGTACAGGTACCGTACAATGCAAACAGCCTTTGTAGTGATTCAAAGGAGCCGCTAATTGCAGATAAATACAAAAATTGCAATTTCTTAGTAAAATCCCATTTGCTTTTTAGATAACTTCTACGTCAGTCTGTTTAGTTTCATTTCAAAGCCTAAAAATATCACTAAACGCGAAATTTCGCTTTTAAGGACAGATTATCTTGAAGCAATATTCAAACCATTAATAACTCTTATCTTGACCTTGAATTGGAAGCCCGCCAGCTGCTGCTGATTTTATCTAAAACATCTCGGCCGGGATTCCCAATATTTTCAGGATTAACTAAATCTGGTAAAGACGTGAAAATGGGGAGAAAGCAAAGGAGGGTCGGATTGCAAGTGGGTTACTAATTACTTTGGAATTTCTTTACCCTTTATCCTGGATTAATGCCCCAATAAACTAGATGAAACACTCATTTTAAAGCGACTGGTTTTCAGTGGCAAGTCTTTATTTAGTCACACCCACCATCCACGAACGCTTCCACATGAATAAATTTCGGAATTACTGAAAAGTGTTTACATGTTTTTACAACATCATTTCAGGTGACACTAGGCAACGTTATCTTAGTTAATTACATATTTGTAAATTCATTATACAGGGTACTGTTGAATCTATATAACGTACCGCAACCTAACGCAAGCATTGCAAGCAGCTACCCTAATAACATTTATATTGAATTAAAATTTAAACCATGTGGGGTGCCTTCGGGAGTGGACTGTATTTTGTTTTTACAATGACCCCCACTACCTTTTTCTCTTGTCTCGAACAACCCAATGAATTAAGCACAGTTGCACATTTACTATTTATTACCATTAAATTAGAACGTACAAGTGACTCCAAATCTCAACTACCTACGTGCCAGACCCACTTCATACTACTGTTCCGCGCTTCTTTCCCTTCCTCCTTCAGAGGGGGGGCCTGGCAGCCATGCGCACTAACCCAACAAACCCCTTTCGTATTTTTTCTCTCAATTTTCTCTACTATCGAAAATTAGGTGCGTAAGCGAAAAATAATAAAATAACAATAAAATGTAACTATCTTTAGTATGGTGATGGAATAACTTCTTGTTGGAACTACTATAATAATTTACCCATGAAATTTTCCGCCAATGTCTTTCTACTTCGGGTGTCGAATGCGGTTAATTACAAGAAAGTGATGCAGGGGTCTTCTTGGAATTCTATCTCAACAAATATCGTATAGACTGTGAATATACTTATTTTATTCAACATTAAATTTTTACATCATGTCGTATATGACGTGCTCTAAATGTTGGTCTTCTTTATGGACCAGTTGGTACTCATTTATTTCTCTATCTAGTTCCCTTGTACACTCCATTTTCATCTTGCTGCCACTGACTGTCAGGTCGAAGCCTGCAGTCTATCTGGTCTGTGGTTTTCTCTAAGAAAATACATGAGTGAATTTAACCCTTTTTCTTCATTGAATCGATTGACAAGCTACACAAAAATTTTAGACGATAGTATGCTAAAGCATAATCAAATAACATTCACATATTTTTCACAGATATTCATGAATTTGTATTAAGACTGTAATTAATATTTGTTATGCCTATTCGCTGAATACAAATATTCGTTTTGGATTTAATGAATAATAAAGTACATAAAAATATGTTCATAAGTAACAACGAATTACTAAAGCATTAAGCGAATTGCAACTCAAAAGAAAGCTAAAATATATTTCCTTGCATATGCGGCAAGATTAGGAGTAATTACATACAATACCAAGCAATTAAGGAATTATAAAAGTTCCTCTTGTATTCACACTATACAGTGTAGCAAAGGACCGATGGTCTATCAGAAGTTACGTGAGAGCGATAAAGTAAGCCATAGAAATCCATGTGGTAGACAAGGATGGCTATAATGAAGGCGTCTAATAGTCAACGCCCATTTCGCTCTTCCACAAATAAGAAGTGGATCTTATTTGTGGAAGGGCGAAACGGGCTGTGACTAAGAGACGCCTTCATTATAGCCATTCTTCTCTATCGCATGGATTTATATGGCTTACTTTATCGCTCTCACGTAACTTCAGATAGACCATCGGTACTTTCCTACCCTGTACATATTCCTTGTAATTGTATTAATTCGATATCAAAATTTACATTCAAATTCATATATTTTATATTGATATGTTATATAGTTTTTAGTAAATATGTAATTACTTTTTGACCAATTCAGTATTGTCGAGTTAAAAAAATGAATCTCTTAATTTATGCCTGTTAGGATAACTTCTCTAGAATGTTCTGCTGTGTGGAGACATTTTTTCGTTTCGTGTAAATATCCCTGCCCGACTGCAGTATGCTGCACTATAAAGTGCCAACTTCCGGTACCCATCAGATAACGTTGTTGGCGAGTCAGATGCAGGTGCTTAAATTTATAACCACTTCTATATCAAGGGATGCGAGGAGAAATAAAAGATTTATTACCGGGAAATTTTGTTATATGAACCCCATGAAAGTGATAAATCGACTTGGGAAAGTTTTAAGTGATGTCAGAAATATCGATCTACAATTTTTTCCGTGAAAGAAAGGCTTAATTTAGACAATACGGCGATGGTGCCATTTTACTTATTTTATTGCTAAGTGGCGAATTTTTATTTCCCCCGAAAAAGAAAGGAGGGATTAAAGTTACAAAGGATTGTAATAGGACACTTTTTATAACTTTGCTTGTTTTTAGCCGCAATGAGCCATTGTTCAGAATTAAGGAGAAACATCCGTGGCAAGAACAAAGGAGATACAAAGCGAAAAACAATTGAACATCAGTTAAATTGATAAAATATTCATTTGAAAGAACAGACAAAACATTATTTCCTTGCAGTTGTAAGTGTACTGTAAAACGAGTTATGTAAGTTTAGCAATTTCGTCAACATGTAAACAAATTCTAAAATTGACTGGCTTATTATATTTACACTTATATGACAGTACAATGATTGAACAATCGATGGACATTATTAGAGCTATAGAACATATACAGGGTGTCCCGGTACTTGATACAAAAAAGTCGAGTACAGATAGATGAGGTCAAAATAATATCAGTTCTTCATATAGATTTTTTTCATACGGGCCTTCATTAACAAGTTACGGGCCTCATAGGTGAAAATTAAAAAGTAATTTTTATTTAGTCTTTAAACCATTAACTTCAGCATGATGCAAATTTAGTGATCGATAAAACATGCGTACAGCTTGTTTTTTATGTTGTAAGTGAAACTTCACTACGCCCAGATAGCCAGGGACGAACTATGCCCAATGGTTAACAACCCAGAATTTTCATAGATGACGATCGCAATCTGCCTGTTCAAATATAAGTTCCATGAACAATTTTCCAACAATAATACCCTCTTGGTTCAACAAATTAACAGTTTAGGAAATATTTGTTTATTAATTTTTTAATTGCACTTAATTACTATTTCGGCAGCATATACATTTGTAAAATAAGAGCCGAGAAAATCTTACTGTCTGCTAATGTAATTTTCATTAACAAAATTTGACAAATACACTTTACACATAACTCAAAATAGAAACACAAAACAAGAATAAGTTAAAGTTAAAAAAATTATTTAAAAGAAAGAGAACTATTAACATACATTTTCAATATGGACACCTTCCATCTCCACACACATCCTAAGACTACGAAAAAGGGTAATGATTTAATAGGTCCATATGTTTTTGAGGGACGTCTGAATGGACATCGATATTTGGTGGTTTTGCAAAATAAGTTGCAGTTACTATTAGACGATGTTCGATTAGACACCCGAAGAAACGTTTGGTTCATGCATGATGGGGTGCCTCCCCATTTCAATATTGATGTACGAAATTATTTATCCATTCTGTTAATAATAAATGGATTGGGAGAGAAGGCCCAATTTCAAGGCCACCACGTTCTCCAAACTTTAACCCGATTGACTTCTTCCGTCGGGAAGTTTAGTGTATGCAACCCCAGTAGAGAGACAAGAGATGAATTGCTACAAAGAATTAATTTCCATTGTGATAATATTAAACATACCCCAGAAATGCTTTTCATGTACAAAGAAATAACATTCGTAGACTTAAGAAGTGTGTGGAGGTGGAAAGTGCCCATATTGAAATTGTATTTTGATAGTTTTATTTCTTTTAAGTTATTTTCTTAACTTACTTTAACATATTCTTGTTTTGTTTTTCTATTTTGTGTTATGTGTAAAGTGTATTTGTCAAATTTTGTTAGTAAAAATTACATTAGCAGACAGTAATATTTTCTAGGCCTTTATTTTAAAAATATGTACGGTTCTAACATAGTAATTGTGTCCAATTATAAATTAAAAACAAAAAATGGTGGAGGCGCCGCTCGATGTGCACTGTAACATAATATCACAAATATTTCCTAAACTGTTAATTTGTTGAACCAAGAGGATATTATTATTGGAAAATTGTTCAGCGAACTTATATTTGAACAGTCGATTGACGAACGACATTGCGATCGTCATCTATGCACAAAATTCTGGGTTGTTAACCATTGGGCATAGTTCGTCCCTGGCTTTCTGGGCATAGTGAAGTTTCACTTACAACATCAAAAACAAGCTGTACGCATTTGTTATCGATCACCAAATTCGCATCATGCTGAAGCTAATGGTTTAGAGAGTGTAAATAAAAACAACTTTTTAATTTTCACCTTTGATGGTCCGTAACTTGTTAATGAAGGCCCGTATGAAAAAAAATTATATGAAGAACTGATATTATTTTGACCTCATCTATCTGTACTCGACTTTTTTGAATAAAAAAACAGTAGGGTTTCTTGTGAAGTGAAAATTTTGTTTGCCACCTTTACTTTATAGAGAACAAAAATTATACAAGATCACAATTTTTACATTTACGTAAAGCTTTCGACTGTGTTTCTCATATAATTTTATTAAATAAATCATATTTTTATGGTTTCTCAGCAGAACGTGTACGTACTTTATCATCTTACTTAATTAACAAATTTCAAAATGTTAAAATTATGTTAAAACTACTACATTAGAAGTAAGACATGGAATTCCACAAGGTTCAACCTTGGGTCTTCTACATTTAGGCATTATATTTATTTCAATTTTATTACTAGGTATTGCAGGTATAATCCAATGCTAGTTAGGGTATGTAGCACAGAAGGAGTTTTGTCTATAAAGTTACATATATTTTGCAGATCTTAATTAATCCAAAATAACATTCAACAACCACAAAATTAAACCATAAGTGATTCCTGCGAAATGAAAACCATTGTACGTTGTGAAGTACCTACGGTTCTGTTTGAAAGCGCGTCTTTGATGGAAATTGCGGTGCTCGATCCATTTCGTGGACTAATGATTTCGTAACTACCCGATTATTTACATAATCAATCAAAATGCATTCTTACTTTACTTTACACCTGATTGTGAGTTATAAGATATGACAGCAGGGGGTAGACGAGAAAAACANAAAATCTTACTGTCTGCTAATGTAATTTTCATTAACAAAATTTGACAAATACACTTTACACATAACTCAAAATAGAAACACAAAACAAGAATAAGTTAAAGTTAAAAAAATAATTTAAAAGAAAGAGAACTATTAACATACATTTTCAATATGGACACCTTCCATCTCCACACACATCCTAAGACTACGAAAAAGGGTAATGATTTAATAGGTCCATATGTTTTTGAGGGACGTCTGAATGGACATCGATATTTGGAGGTTTTGCAAAATAAGTTGCAGTTACTATTAGACGATGTTCGATTAGACACCCGAAGAAACGTTTGGTTCATGCATGATGGGGTGCCTCCCCATTTCAATATTGATGTACGAAATTATTTATCCATTCTGTTAATAATAAATGGATTGGGAGAGAAGGCCCAATTTCAAGGCCACCACGTTCTCCAAACTTTAACCCGATTGACTTCTTCCGTCGGGAAGTTTAGTGTATGCAACCCCAGTAGAGACAAGAGATGAATTGCTACAAAGAATTAATTTCCATTGTGATAATATTAGACATACCCCAGAAATGCTTTTCGTGTACAAAGAAATAACTTTCGTAGACTTAGGAAGTGTGTGGAGGTGGAAAGTGCCTATATTGAAAATGTATTTTGATAGTTTCCTTTCTTCTTAATTATTTTTTTTTACTTACTTTAACTTATTCTTGCTTTATTTTTCTATTTTGTGTTATGTATAGATTATTTGTCAAATTTTGTTATTTTTGTTGTTTTGTTGTCAAGAGGGTATTATCATTGGCAAATTCTTCAGGGAACTTATTTTTGATATAGGCAGATTGCGATTGTTATTTATGCAAAAATTCTGGGTTGTTAACCATTGGGCACAGTCCGTCCCCGGCGTTCTGGGCATAATGAAGTCTCACTTATAATATCAAAAACAAGCTATATGCATATGTTATCGATCACCACATTTGCAACATGCTGAAGCTAATGATTTAAAAACTGTAAATAAGAATAACTTTTTAATTTTCACCTTCGAGGGTCTGTAACTTGTTAACAAAGGCCCGTATGAAAAAAATTATATGAAGAACTGATATCCCTCATCTATCTGTACTCGATTTTTTTGTATAAAAAACAGTAGGGCTTCCTGTAAAGTTAAAATTTTGTTTGTACTTTATAGAGAACAAGATTTACCTATACCAGATCACAATTTTTACATTTACATGAAGCTTTCGACTGTATTTCTCATATAATTTCATTAAATAAATAATATTTTTATGGTTTCTCAGCAGAACGTGTACGTACTTTATCATCTTATTTAATTAACAAACAAAATGTTACAATTATATTAAAACTACTACATTAGAAATAAGTTCCACAAAGTTTGAGTTTGTGTCTTCTACTTTTAGGCATTATATTTATTTCTATTTTATTACTAGGTATCACAGATATAATTCAATGCTAGTTGGGGTATGTAGCACAGAATGAGTTTTGTCTGTAAGGTTACATATCTTCTGCAGATCTTAAATTAATTCAAAACAACATTCAACAACAACAACAAAATAAACCATGAACGATTCCCATGAAATAAAAACCATTGTACGTTATGAAGTATCTACGTTCTGTTTGAAAACGCGTCTTTGGTGGAAATTGCGCTATTTGATCCATTTCGTCGACTAATGATTTCGTAACTACGTGCTTGATCATTATTTAGACAATCAAAATGTATCCTTACTTTAATTTACACCTGAGTTATAAGATATGACAGCAGGGGGTAGACGAGAAAAAAAATAAATGTTCAGCATAGGATGTTAGTAATATGGCAGATAATTTAAATAATTTAAAGATTTCATCTTTGAACACAGCTCTAGAAACTGTATTATTACAACGAGAAAAAACTGTCACCTTTATTTCTCCAATATTCTACAATGCGATTGTAAGTATATTCATATTTTTGTATAAGTGGACGGCAAAAAGATTGTGTATTGTATATATATTTCTAAATTTTGTATTGTTACAATATCTACAGTCTCCTTAAACAGGAAAGTTTGATTCTGACTCCCTTCAAGGATATTGCCGTATAAATTTGAAAACGGAAAGATTCAATTATCAATTATAGAAGAAGATAAGTCAGTCTCAAGCGTTTAATTAATGGTTAATTGATCGGGGCGGCGGAGGGGGAGATAAAAACCCCATTAACCCCAAGTACGCCTGTTAATTTGGCAGTTCACACTTTGCCTAAGCGGAGAACGGCTTCTGGGGGGGAGGGAGGGCGATCGATAAGAAGGGAGGCTACATAATATTGCTCGATGGCTCCGAACGGAATGGGGCTTTGATGACGGATACGCCTGATAAGAATTCATGGAACTGCTCATTCCAGAGAAATGCATTCTTTAATAAAAATCGTCCCGCGTGATGAGCTGTGTCTTTTATTGGGGGAACATTGAGTGCGATGTTGGATTGTGGGGAAACCATCAACGATAATGGGTCCTCGATGAGTCTTTGAAAGAAGAAGTTCCCTTTCTGCTCCCCACAAATAAATAAATCCACGAGATGTGTTAATGCTGAATTTCGGAATCGTTAATTACTGAGAGTGGAGTATGCTGTGCCTTAAGAATGAAAGGTATCTTGCTAAATTGTTAATTAAAAAAAAAGATAATTTCAATAATTTTACTTAAAAGCGTTATTCTTACAAAGAATTATTTTATTTCTGCAATATGATTTCTTCGTTTTCATGGTGAGAAGAGTGAGGATTGCCAGAATTTAATTGAGGAATTGTTGGAAATGCCCGAATGCTGTCTGGGAAGAAATCTTCCAAATTTTATTAGTTATTTTGCACTATATAAAAGTACAGGAGGGCGATAGAGTAATTTCAACTTTGAATGCGGCTTTAGCACGTCAAAACAAATATACATGGTGTCCCGTGAGTCGATGGCCATAGCTTAAGGTGGTATTCCTTGGACAATTTTAAGTAGAAAGTGCATACGTTTTGTCCAAAACTCAATAGTTAAGGAGTTACGGAAAATATTAAATTTAACAGTAAATAAATCTGATGGGCCATGTAATTGTTTTGTCATATTGTTATGGTGACATTATTCATTCTTCGACGTTATAATTTTAAGATTAATTTGACATGGATNTCAAATAAATAATTATAATATTGCTTATTTTATGCTTAAACATTTAAAAGTTATAAACAAATGAAGTTATTTTTGAGACGATTAATAAATATAAAATTCAACGTATTTTCTCCTATAATACTTTAAAAGTTTCCGCCTCATATTACTTTCATGAGTAGTAGCAACTATAATAGGTTTAGGATAATTAAACGGTTAAAATTTGCAATGATAACATTTTCTCTACATACAATTGTATTTTTATATATTTTTTGTAATAAAATCATCACATCAACATATTATGCATTTAAGAATTCATAGGAAAAAAAGGATTATGACTATAAACTGTTTTAGGCAGTTTAAAATAATTAACTTAATACTATCTTAGTACATGATGCACAATTTTTAATTAAATTAATATTATACTTGATATAAAAATCCTTTTTCTCTAAAAGAAAATACAAAAACTTTTGTGCATAATTTCTTTACACTATACATACTATTTTGAAACCGTTTAAGTAATTCTTTTCTTGATATTTATTTGGCTTAATTGAACATAAGAGGTTTACAATTACAAGATTATAACGAAAAATATTTATATATTTATACGTAACTTTGCACATGAAAATACCTTATTAGAAATTATAAATACATGTGCACATTTTTTTGCGAACTTTTTTTTCATCATTTTTTGTCAGACTGACGATTTGCGGATATATTTTTGTCGGACATTACAATTTTTACTTATAAAAAACACTTTTCTATCGTGTGTTATTTTTGTCCGACATGTCATACCCCGTGAATATTCCGGTTTCCAGCTGTCGGACTGAAAAAACGCGGCTTGAATTTTGTCGGCCAACAATACTTTTTGACTGAATTAATTATTTACAATTAATTTTACTAAAAATTACCTATGTGGTAATTGGTTTTCAATACCCTGTCATTTTGGCATATTTCGGCCGGTAGACACGTCAATGTCAGAAGAATTTCTGTCGGACAAATTTTCCAGTAACTTAAGCTAAAAAAAAATGGTGTTAATTGCCCAAATTTCATTGTTGTCATGGTAACGACTTAGAACATATAATTGGAATTTGTTTTTCAATCTTCTTTCGTTGAAGGCGAATAACTCCACAAAGAAGCCCGATAGGAAAAAATTTGATATGAAGTACTACATCTATTTTGACCTCCCCTGTATACCCCTTCATTTTTGACATGACCTTCCGGACACCCTGTATAATAATGAAATATATGTAGCTTTGTGAGAAAGTAAGAAGGGAGTATGTTCCATATTAGAGAGTATGTATTTACAGAATATAGTCGCGACGTAATTTTTTTTGTTGGGCTTTGAGTACTTTGGGATATTTCCACTAAGCATTTATTACCATACTTATTATTTTCCGAATAAGTTTGACAGACAGTTAATGAAGTTAATAAATAAGATTTAATCTCACCTGTTTCTGTCTAGTTTTTGTTTTAATTACTTAACCTCGTTCCGCAGGACCTTTTGTCCCACTAAACGCATTAATGGCAGCAAAAAGGATAACAGCGGCTCACACTGCGCGCGATATTCCATATTCCAACTTGTAGAACCGCCCGAGGGTCATCTAATATTAACACAGCGATGCAAAGTTGTGCCGGACCTCCATTATCCTTCTGTATATATTAAACAGATATCTATGATCCAGTTCTGTAAAACGCATTACAGGAACCGCCCGGTCTCGCTGAAGTTCGGAATAACGTATAACTTCGGCGGGGCTGTAAAGTTTGGTTTATGCATAAAATTCGGTCGACAAATGTAAGCCGGTCGCAATGGCAAAGTTATATTTTCAGAGTAAATCGGCGAAGTTGGCTGCTAATAGCCCGCCTGGAAAGTTCAAGGATTGCCAACTTAAACATTGAGAGTATGTTTCGACACCTACTTTACATTTGAAATGTTCTTGTAAACGAAGGTGCCAAGCCTACTGAGAAATTTCGTACGAATAGGGCCTCTTTCATTAGATAGCAAACAAATGAATTTCAGTGCAGACTCAGAAATATCAAATTGAATTGAAATAAAGAGTAGTACGAAACATAAAGCATAAACATAGAACATGAATAGGGCAGAGAAAAGATTGACTTAGTAAAATGTTAGCTGGGAACACAAAGGTTACCCCAAACACAACGTGTTGAAGACAAAAGCAAAGCAAGCCTGGGGAAAATAAGATGTCATGATTTTACCAGGACAGAAAGTTAGGCAACACAAAACAAATCAATATTCATATCGAAGAGGAAACAGATAAAGGGTGGTTCAATGAGACAGAAATCCAATGCAGGATGGTTTGAAGAAAATCCCTCTTGTAATTTTCTTTCACAAACTACAGCGAACGTCCGTAAAGCCAGAATTGAGGTACCAACATTCAGAATTCCAAAAGGAATAATCAAAATGAATGAATTTAGGATTTTTTTTTATTAAAAGTAGACTGAGAATACAGATTTCTAGATTAGGAAAAATTGTGGATTATTTCCAAATTGTTTAGTAAAATGAATGTGAATTTGTGCGATTTTACTGCTTTTGAGATGATAGTCGAGGAAATGAAGCATTGAACCTCCGAAATCTGTGCAGAAAGATGGATCGTGACGCGGTTTTTTGCATTCGATTCGTTAGAGCGTCCAGAAAGTTTGTGACCCTATGTGATCAATGAGAAATGAAAATTGTATCGGTGCATAAGAAAAATGCATCATTAAAATTGCATCTCGAAGAGTTAAAATATGAAAAATTTATAACTCGGAAAATATTGATGGAAATGAGTTCAATTTTGCTACTCGGGGGTTTTTGGGGTCACTGAACACGAATATCACGACGGCAACGGTATTTCCTCGACTATGATTAACGAAAATAAAAATAATAATAAATTTTGAAGACGAACATTAGAGAAATAAAAAATATACAAGGTCCCCGAGAATAACGTGTACAACGGAAGACCACAGATTCGTGGAGTCAATATAGGCGGATACATATTATTCGATTTTGATTATTTTTGGAGTGTGGGCTTTTGCTTTCAATCTACACATTTCGATGTTATACAAAGTGTTTTTTAAAACTCACAACTACAAAATTGATGTATAGTGACAAAAACCGTTCAAAACTTTTTCTCTTTCCGGCAATAATAACAGATATTTTTTATTTGATAGGTATCATTTGAAAGTTTTTGGGCCTCTGGTAGAATTTTGATTAAATAAGCGATTTGGGTATAAAAAATGTTTTTTAAATGTAGAGTTTAATTAATACAAAAATAAATGCAAAACTACAATAACTTGACATAAAATGACATATTTTATTGTATTATTAATTTTGTTTTAGTCACTCACCTATTGTCCAAATTAAATAACTTAATAGTAGTTACCTTTCAGCCTTTCATAGCTTACTTGACAATAATTGAATAAGGAAAAAAAGTACTTATTTTTATTTTAGGTAATACGCTATATAATAATATCAGCTTTTGCTAAATTATAAGATCGTCATGTCTAGAATCTACCCTGGATGTGTAATCCGTTTCCTATGAAAAATCCTGTATGCTATATAGGAAGCCACCTTATTAGAAAAGCGGTATCCATGTCATCAACATCGAGAAATCAAGGAAAATATCTCCTAAACAAATGCTAAAATAACCGGCCTTGTTTAAGATAGTCCTGACTCGGGATTCCATAATAGTTTGTAATTACCAAACCATAAAAGTACTCAAATTTCAATAACTGAATCATCTTTTGTGAAGAACCATAAGAAATGAGGAATTTTTCATTTTTGTTCATTTAGAATTAAACTAACTTACTTGTTTTACGTTCGTTAAAACTACTAAATTAATAATAATAATTATACCACTAAATATTTTTACGGTAATTTGTTTTGTTCAATTGTTTTATTATTATTAATAGTCTCCACTTCAACAGCTCTGTCAATGTATTCAAGAAACGTCATATCAAAATGTGTAAAAATACACATAGTTAAAATATATTTACAGCTTGAATTTCTCGTTTTCATGATTATAACAGAAGTTTTATTCGAAAACTATTAATTGAAAGAAAACAAGTTGAGGGAAAATCAACATTAGCATTCATTACTGTGATTAAAACTTTGTCTCTATGAATGTTTTAATATGCCCGAGGAAAATCGAAATAATATATCCGTAATTGCATAAATTTTTATCACTGTTAGTTCCTGGGGTTTTCTTTAACACAGCTACAAACTATTTTAAAGTTTGCATTTTAATGTAAAATTCAAGTTATCCTTTGTTTTAAAATTAGATAAAGCAGTACAAGTTAATTATACAGTGTGGTTTGTAAATGAAAAGACAATTGGCACGTATACTGCATTCCTTCGTTTAGCCATTAGATGGCGATAAAATTGACAACAAATTTACTTCTTCCAAATAGATGCCATTTTTTAGCATAGTAGCCCAAGTAACTGGTTTACGAAAATGGGGAAAAAACACTATGCGCTAATTTTATTTTACTTAAAGGTTTATTTTAAGGTTTTTCTCTCTTGTAATTTTTTTTCAAACGATTTTCACATAATTAAATAAATTGTATTAGTCACTTATGCATTTTTAATACAAAACTGAATTAAGTGCCATTAAAAATTTAATATATTGCTCTCTGTATGTGCAAAGATCGCTAAGACAGATACTAATGTGTATTTGTTTATATACCTCGGATCATAAAAATTTGGAGGCCCTAACCCTAGCAGTCAAAAGTACACCTCTTATTTGTTTCATTAAATTATTTATGAACATTATAGATGCGTACTGAACAAATTTTTTCTTCTCTACGAAAATTTCATCCTTTCTGCTCCATACTTTTTTAAAGTCTGATTTCTTATTTGTGGTAAATCTTTATCTTTTGGAAGTACACTAAAACTCTTTCAAATGTGGCAATATTCTCATTAAATACAAAGAATGTATTTCTTCAGTCATAAGTCGTGCGGTAATCTTCAATTTCAAACTGGTCGAATATTAAGAATTCTAATGGTACATATATGGGCGTTTTAAAACTGATTGATTTACTACTCCATACCATTGCAAAACAGACCATAGATAGATATTAAATTTGTTGAAACTCAAAAACAAATTTTTAAAATTTTGTGTACCTATTAAAATGGACGTTAAAACGAGCAGATCAAAAAATTTACGGAAACTTCTGTTATTCTTCGTTAAAAACAACAGCATTTGAACGAATCCAGTACTCAGCTTCTCCATAAATTCAATCTAAGAACAATATTTTTAACAAGAAAATAAAACAGCAGCCGTCTTTCGAAGTCCTTAGCGAAATTTCAAGTATCGTTATATGTCTGCAATTTTCTCCAGCTCACGGAACGACTTTTTAATGGAACAAACCGTATCTTATTGAACGAGAAAGTTCAAGTCGGATGTTATTGGGTCAATCAAAAGTTGAACGTAGTATTTATCAAGATGAGTTTATATATGGACTCAAAAGCGAACTTTATCTTGTTATAACCTTCATAAGTGGAAGTGATTAGGACATGACTAAATAGCAAAATTAGGAAAAAACAGTCATGTAATCTCTTACAAGTGGATTAGCTCTAATTTTAATTGCCTTAAAATGATATTCCAGTAACATTTTGAAGATACTGAAAGAAAATTAAACTGATGATACTAAATTGAAATAAGAATTATAGATCTTATAAGGAAATAATTTTTCTTCTCATTGAGATGAATATGTGCTTCATGGAGGTCCACAGGGCTGCGTTCTGGGGCCGTTGCTTTTTGATATACATGTCTATGATCTGTTCTCCTTCCTAATACAATTTCATATGTTATTTACTGACAATTTATATGTCTGTATACAATTTAGCCGATCTATCTTTGATTTTCGATGAGATAATTGAAAGAGCACGAATATGGTTTTCAGCTATAAAATTTTTAAGTTGAAAGAAGTTTTAATAATTTGTATTTTGAATTAATTTATTGCGATAGGTTTACTGTTCATGATTTCTATGTATGTTACATATAAAAAATTTCAGTGTATATTTAAGACAGTTTTAATTAAAAAAAATCAAACAAGACACATTTAGGATAATTCCAATTTATAAAAAATCAAACATGATATGACAAATTTGCAAATAAGAAAGTTTTTCTGTTCAGAACTCAATCGTGGCTGTGCAATTGAATATTTCTAAAAATAGGTTTTTTGAAAGCTTGAGAGATTTCAGCGCGTTCTTTTATAATCTAAAATAAATAATGTCTCGATGATTTCAATGAAATACTTATACTCTGTTTATAATATTTAATTCTTACAATATTCAATTCAAATATTTTTTTCTATAATTAGACAGTTCTTATTTCTATTTACTCCTTATTAGAGGCATTACGTTCTAACTAAAAAAATGTTCATTTTAAAATTGCTTAGCTGCGTCTAGACTGCGGTGGAGCTCAGGTAGAGAAAAGCTTATCAGACCAGAGCAAGGTATCGATTTTGTTTCAGATCTCTTGGTTTCAGTTAATTTGCGCTAATGTACCGTGCTTGAAGGGTATTCAACAAAAATTTTGATTTACATTTTTACCATTTAACATATAATAGTGAAAAAAGAGTGAGTTCAGTGAAAGCGGTTTTAATATATCAGTTTATTCTCCAACTGCATTTTGTAAATTTTAGTAGCAGAACGTGGCCAAAATATGACACAGGACTCCTTGTATAATGGATTGAACTGGCTTCGGAAAAGCTCATCGAACATAAGCTAACTTCCTCCGCAAATATTTTTTTAAAGCACGGTAAGTTAATCTCGTATAGAAGTCAAGTCCTTAGATCCTCACAAAGCACGTTTAAACGTAAGTCGACTGTAACCTCCTCCAACTTCATACAAAACCCAATGCCTCTGGCAATATTAAATCCATTACTGATTTATAAGAGTATAAAGGATGGAATTTCTCGTTACCTACTTGTTAGGTACAAGAAATCTCAGTAACTTTCAAATAACAAGGCTAGACTCGACTTAATTTTCGGCATGAAATTCTAATCTTTCGTAAACCCGCAAGTCTGGATAATGATCGACGAAGTTTACCTTTGTTAAATGCTCTTAATGGGAGTGTTGAAAGTTTTATTTCCAGTTGTCAAATGAAAGCATTGTTTTTCGTGAATTAAATAGTGCATTTCACGTGTGATATACGATGTTTTCCCAGTTGCAGTTTTTAACGAAAAACAAACAGTCAAGTCTTGGTTTTTAACATCGGTATCGTCATTAATAAATAATAAATTTGGGATTGCTTTCCCAGAAATCAAAATAAATTTAAGACAAGGAATATTCTTTACTCAAAACTTGGAAGACAGAAAGTGGAGTACAGCCAATCTCGGAAGAAGTTTTCTTGACGTATATTATTAGTTGGTAAATCATTGTCAATTCGTTAATAAACTGCAATTTATGGTAAGTTATTAGACACGAAAATAGACAGTTTTTTTCCATTCAACAAATTTCTTTTAGATGCATCAGATGAATAGCTTTTTGTTGATGAAGGTACTGTTTTTGCTGTTGCTGGTAGATGCTGGTAGATTTTGGTATTAGCCCAATTGAGTTGCATGAAAAATACCTAAACTTGCGAGAGCAGAAAACAATCAGACCACTGTTTCTCAATTACCGACAAGGAAAACACAATGTTTAATCGGTATAATGTCAGATTCTTGAAACTAGAAAATCCAGATACATATACCGGTCATTTATTTCGCAGACGAGCAGCTACTTTCTTAGCAGATTGTGGCGCAGGGTTAGAAAAACCAATTTCTCGTTAACAGCAAATCAAGACTGGGTATAAAATTTTGAACAACAATGCTGACGCTGCCTCTGCTACCGTCTTCTACTGTTTGTTCTATGAGTATAGTCGCAAATATTAATAGAATGATGTCTCGCGAAGAAAATTAGTCCTCTTGTGTTAGTTTTGGTAATAAAATCTAATTTTACAATGCAACTTTCCATTTTAAAATAAATACTAATAAATAGTTACACTACTGATTGAAATCTGATTTTAACCACTAACGAATCTGTAAAACAATTATAAAACTGCAATTATTTTGAACAAAATAATAATGAAACACGAGTGTATGCACTCATTTATAGGAACATGTAAATGAAAATATATTGAAATTCTTTCGATACTTGTATTGGAGATTAACCATCCTCATGATTTGATTTAATTCGTAATCCTATTATTACCCAAATACAAAATTAGATTTGAAAAATGCAACGAATATACTGAAATTAAAGCAATACATGGATAATTGGTTATTTATTGTATACAACATAAATGAATATATTTCAATGAGTTATGAAACAACTTGTTAAAATTTTAGATTCAAATTTAGATCTGTAACATTCCAATTGGATAAAATACCTATTCCATTACAGTACAAAGTTGGTTCGTTATTGAAACACTTCTTTTAGTTAGTTAACAATGAAATAACGTTGGAAAAACAACTAATCTCATTATCTGATCTAATGGTTATCATATTATGCAAATATGAAATTGAATATTTGAACAGTTATGAACACATTGAAATTTAAAATGCAAAAGTAATGCATGGGTAATTGCTTATTTATACAGGTATACAACAGCAATATAAATTTTGAATAAATCTCAGGTGCAATTTGTTTTGAAACAGCTTGTTCAAACTGTACACCCAAATTTTGATTTTTAATACCCCTTTGTATATAATGTGTGGAAAATTTCTATTATATGTTCATTTGACCAACATATTTTAATTATTTATGTCTTCAAACAATTTTATTATATTGATAGTAAATTTTGGTTATGACTTATCATAAAAAATTTACATTTTCATTAAAATATATTACTGCTCGGCAAGAACCAACGAGAAGGTTTGAACATATCCTTGCCAGGAAAGGATGAGGAAAGGTTGTTAATTTAAGTTATTAAATAAAAATAATTCCACATTGCTGCACTGCATTGCTAGGCAATTTGACAACAACTGAAATTTATGTCCGGTCGCCCAGTGTGGCTGTGTTTGTGCGCTGTTTGCCCGCGCGCGCATATTTCAACTGTACGTATACATGTTTACCACCTCCTCGTTTAGTTCGACCAGACCTGTATATGGGTATGGCTAAATAAATACGGGATCGAGTTTTTCAAATATTTCAATGCCGAGTTGCTGCGTAGCGACCAAACCTGGTACATACTGCCTAGCTCTTTGTTGAGATCGGAAAGGCGATACAGGCGAAAATTGGAAAATCGTAAATCCGAAAATTGTTTTGAGAAGTTTATACTGTGAAAGAGTGACGGTAAATGAAAAAATCATTGCCTTTGAAAGAACTCATTGCCTAGAGAATTCACCGACAGTTCATTTGATCTTTTTGGGTCAAGTTTAACCAAGAAACAGTCTGTGTGCATGATTAGAGTTAGAAACCACTTCATTATTGGAAAAACATTTAATCAACTACCGTTGTTTTTTGTACGCTACTTTAGCAGATATTTATAGTTTTATTATTGATTATTGATATATGTGAAAATTAAAATCTGCTATTATCATTTTCCTGGATGAAATGATAATCCTTTTATACGACCATGTCAACAGTGTAAAGAAGGATTAACAGGTATTACATTTAATCCCGCTTCATAAAACTGGCAAAACAGTTTTAAACATAAACCGTATTTTATGTGCACAATGCATCATTGCAAATTGTATCTTTTTAGTGCATTATAAATTTATATAACGATGGAATTTATTATGCGAATATAATTTTCGGATTTCCTTCCAGTTCTATATACAAAATATTCAGTTTATGATGGAGTCATGTGATGACGTGATAGCAGAATTAACGAATTAACCTAAAGTAACCATACGGGACCGTATATATTACAGAAATTTCCATAGGAACGAAATTTAATTAATTTCATGCATAAAATGTATATTAAAATAACTGCAGCGGTAAATGGAACAGAAAAACTTGAATAAATATAATCCACACAAAGCAAAATTTTGGTTCAGCCCTTGTGCTTTATTTAATTATATATTGTCTAACGATAAAGGGAGTATCAATTTTGACATTTACAACAAATCAATTTGATGTTTGGTAGAAATTGAGAAACTACTAAGTATAACAATACAAGATATAGAAGGCATAGGTTATGTGATTATGTGATCATTAAAATTCCTGACAGCAAGACACATACTGAGAGGTCATTCGTGAATTCAGATGTACAATCATATATTATGATTATACATCTGAATTCACCAAAAATACTGCTTTGCGCCCCATATTTACTAAAAAAAGAACAAAGCAGAAATAATCATAACAATATTTATGTACTAAGATTTGCCCTATTGAAAAACATCAACTCAACTAAAATTTATCAACGAATTCTTGTACCAACCCAAGCTATTTTTTTTAATGTAAATTTTTGTTGTGAGAAGCTTCGTTACAAAATATCCTGGTTATAACTTATTACGGACTTAGTTTTATTAAGTACAGGTACCGTACAATGCAAACAGCCTTTGCAGTGATTCAAAGGAGCCGTTAATTGTAGATAAATACAAAAATTGCAATTTTTTAGTAAAATCCCATTTGGTTTTTAAATAACTTCTACGTCAGTCTGTTTAGTTTCATTTCAAAGCCTAAAAATATCATTAAACGCGAAATTTCGCTTTTAAGGACAGATTATCTTGAAGCAATATTCAAACCATTAATAACTCTTATCTTGACCTTGAATTGGAAGCCCGCCAGCTGCTGCTGATTTTATCTAAAACATCTCGGCCGGGATTCCCAATATTTTCAGGATTAACTAAATCTGGTAAAGACGTGAAAATGGGGAGAAAGCAAAGGAGGGTCGGATTGCAAGTGGGTTACTAATTACTTTGGAATTTCTTTACCCTTTATCCTGGATTAATGCCCCAATAAACTAGATGAAACACTCATTTTAAAGCGACTGGTTT
Organism: Anoplophora glabripennis; assembly: GCF_000390285.2. Taxonomy (NCBI): domain Eukaryota; kingdom Metazoa; phylum Arthropoda; class Insecta; order Coleoptera; family Cerambycidae; genus Anoplophora; species Anoplophora glabripennis. The sequence continues at coordinate 844,874 of NW_019416268.1, read as the reverse complement.
TCAGTGGCAAGTCTTTATTTAGTCACACCCACCATCCACGAACGCTTCCACATGAATAAATTTCGGAATTACTGAAAAGTGTTTACATGTTTTTACAACATCATTTCAGGTGACACTAGGCAACGTTATCTTAGTTAATTACATATTTGTAAATTCATTATACAGGGTACTGTTGAATCTATATAACGTACCGCAACCTAACGCAAGCATTGCAAGCAGCTACCCTAATAACATTTATATTGAATTAAAATTTAAACCATGTGGGGTGCCTTCGGGAGTGGACTGTATTTTGTTTTTACAATGACCCCCACTACCTTTTTCTCTTGTCTCGAACAACCCAATGAATTAAGCACAGTTGCACATTTACTATTTATTACCATTAAATTAGAACGTACAAGTGACTCCAAATCTCAACTACCTACGTGCCAGACCCACTTCATACTACTGTTCCGCGCTTCTTTCGCTTCCTCCTTCAGAGGGGGGGCCTGGCAGCCATGCGCACTAACCCAACAA
>NW_019416268.1:683434-838805 GCF_000390285.2 Anoplophora glabripennis | reverse complement strand
TTTGTCCAAAACTCAATAGTTAAGGAGTTACGGAAAATATTAAATTTAACAGTAAATAAATCTGATGGGCCATGTAATTGTTTTGTCATATTGTTATGGTGACATTGTTCATTCTTCGACGTTATAATTTTAAGATTAATTTGACATGGATACGTTTCAAGAATCAAGAATATCCCAATATTCATCTTATTTACGGATACTGTGACGAAAATGCGAGAGCCTCAGTACCCTTTGGAAATCAACATCAACATCGCTTTTCGGTGAATATTTGGTATGGTGTTCTTAATAACCTTATTATTCGTATTTCAGGAACGTTTAACATCTGAGCATAATCTAATTTTTTTACAAAATGTGTTGCCAGGATTAATGGAGGATGTTCCACTTCAGAATAGAGTTAACATATGGGTTCAGCACGATGGTGCACCACCGCATTTTGGTGTAAAGGCGAGAGAATATCTAAATAACAACTTTGCTAACCGGTGGATTGGAAGAGAAGGTCCAGTTATCAGGCCTACGAGGTCGCCAGATGTGACGCCTCTTGACTTTATCTTTCTAGTGTATTCAAATAAACTACAGACCAGAGATGAGCTAATTCAAAATATTATGGCTGCAGCTGCATTCATACGAGATGATCCAGATACTTTTCAGAGAGCTACTTCTGCAATTAATAAATAGTGGTAGGTACTTCACTTTGAGGGTAGATTTGTCGACTCAAACTAAGACAAAAATTTCATAAAACGTTGGTCCTTAAATCCACTCTGCGAGAGGTAGACGCGTTTGAAGATGACTTTAAATAAATGGATTTTTTCCAATAACTTTTAACTGCTTTGAAGGAGAGAGATAAGTTTTGGACGATAAGTTACTACTAAGAAACATGATTATTTGAGGGTATTAGTTGATCCAGGTTATAACCCATGGCGTGCAATCCGGGGGGATATGACCATATCTTTATCAAAAAAAAAAAGGATTGTTCAGTTTATTTCTGGATATTTTTGTACTACCAAATAATTCTTTGTACTTTAGTAGTAACTTATCACCCAAAAATTATCCATCTTCTTCAAAGCAGTTAAAAGTTATTGGCAAAAACCCATTTATTTAAAGTCATCTTCAAACGCGTCTACCTTCCATAGGGTGGATTTCCGGACCCATGTTTATCTGAAATTTTTGTCTTACTTTGAATCGATAAATCTACCCTCAAAGTGAAGTTCCACTATTTCCGAACACCCAATATGTTTAGAAAGGGTCTTTTTTGACACTGGGTTGCAAAATTAAAATGTCAATGTTTATGTATGTATGTATTATGTAGTTTAAATGGTTGTTCCGCACTCGCTCAGCTTAATCTCCCATTACAGTATCCACAGTTCATCAAAAAAAAACATCTCATCTATCGAGAAACCCAAATCATATGGCAACATGAAAATACATCAGTATGTATGGTGTTTAGTGTTCTTTGACGGGAGCTTAATGCGGTATTTCCCAACCGTATTCCATTCTTCGGAAAGATACACCTCTGCACGTCTGGTATCTGGTCCCTGAAGGCATCGGCTTACATCCAGAACTTGCTTATTAGTTAAACTATGCTGATGGCACACATAGTTCTGAAATTTCAATTACAAATTATATACGGATTGAGCCCTCTGTGGATAATAGCTGGGGAGAGACTGCCTTCATTATTTTGGACTTAGCCCTAAACTTGGCCATTATAGACATGTGTGTATTACATCAACATGTTCCAGGAATTACTCTGACTTATACATGAGTGAATGGTTAAGGTATAATAGGTATTTGGGCAGAAATTAATATGTTTCACTACTTAATTACTTATAGTTTAAAGCTCTACGGCTTCCCCGGTGCGATGGATGAGGGTTTGGTGTTTCATTTTCAAGGTTTCCTTCCATATACCTCATCATCTGTCAAATCTAATGGTATTCAGTCTATCTCATCGACTTTTTAATGGGGTAAAAGAATTCAGTTTATGTTACAATGTGTTCTAGTTGATCAAGCATAGTTTATTTTAATGAAGATGTAAATGATAGAGATAAGTTTAGATAAATCTTCATGTACACTGAATATGGGTATTCCTCGAGGTTCCATCTTGGGTCCCTTTCTTTTCTTTGTACATAAATTATGTTAAGAACACAACGTCGATAGCACATTTTACTATATGATGTGATGAGTGAAATACAACGCTGTCCGGGCCAATTTCTAAAAAGTTTGATTTGGCATTTCTGAGAGTACATTAAATGTGCGAATTCTAGAGGAATTCTAAGAATTCCAAGGGAGGTTTGGCACCTCAGCCCCTCCCAATTATCTCAGGTACGCCACTGGCTCCTCCGAGTTTGCCGCGAAACCTTGCCCTCATTTCCGAGAAGATGCAAGTGACGGAGAGCACCCACCCTTTGATGCTCCTGGTCAAATATGCTGGAACGGAATTTCTTATTATTAATTTTGTTGGATTCCTTCCCTTGCGTCTTGTACGCCGAAGGGCCGTAGGTAAGTGGCTGCATAGCGTCTCATTCTACAACTTCCCTTCATAAATTGGGGCCTGTTGAATTCAATATGAGGTAGTTCCAGTCGATGACGAATTCGTTGGTATTGCAATTCTTTGTTTGCTGCTGCTGAACTTTACTGAAGATGACCCTTGTAATACTATACCAAAATGAAAAATTAAAATGATATGCGGAACGGAGGTTTTTAATTAAAGACTACTCTGATTTTTCCTACACGCGTATTATTCTCTACCCACCAAATCTATCTAATATAAAAATTATGGAGCCATTGCTGTCTGTCTAACTTTGAGAATCTATTTGATACAAGTGTATGCACTACATTTCCGACAATATCTTTTACAGGATAGACTATGTATCATGCAATAGATTGAAATGTTAAACTATCTTAACAAATTTCTGGCGTACCTCGTGGATCCAACTTTGAACCACGTTTTTATTTCATTTATTAATCTTTAATACTTAAACCTAATTATTTGTTTTTTGCTGATAATTTTAATCTTTTTTTAAATATACAGGGTGTTAGAAGTTTCACAGCCTTAATTTTAACAGACGATATAATACATTAAAATAAACAAAAAAGACCTTATATGACATGGCTCCTAAACTCAACCATTTCCGAGAAAAAAATCATCAAAATCTCTAACTTGATGTACAAAAGTTCGAATAATTACGGAATATTGACATAACTGAGTGCATAGAATACCATAAAATACAATATTTATCATTTTCTTGAACTTCTTTATGCCTAATTCTAAAAAATAATTAGCGTTGTAATAAAAAATTCATATCAAGCAATGTGACAACCGGCGCGGCGATTAACACGAGGTACTAAGCTATCCAGCAATACAAAAAACTGTTGGTATCTGGAATTGGACCGTGTCTGAGTGTTTTTGCGTGCCATTATTTCCTTTTCTTGTGGCGTTTTCCAGCGAATTCCCGAAAATTGGATCCGAAGGTGTCGTGCGTGCATCTAAAATGGTGGTGGACATTTTGAGCATATGTTGTAGCTTGTTTTTGCTTTTTGGTAAATACCTAAATTATTTTTAATACGTATGATTATTTGGACGACGTGAATCTTTGGGTACTTTAATTACATATTTTTCATTCACAATTTGATTAAAAGTTAAGTTCCCGTTTTAAGAGATTCATAATTACTAAAATTCGAGCTAAAATTTAAGGTTAACACTATCTTCGTACTACAAAATCGATACATTTTATTTGTCTTGAAATTTACTAAATGTTTCATAATAATAGTTGTTTACATTTTTTCCGTAGGACAAGTTTGCCGCGTGCACAAGTGGTATGGAGCAGCTGTGTAGCATTAGGTTAAGCGCTGTTGTCACGTTGTGATGAAACTCCTCAATATTAATATTCGCTGTATTTTGAAAACAGTTAATTTTACGCCCCTGTAATATATAACCTTTTTGTTTATTTGTGATTACTCCATCTCATGCTGAAGTAATGGCAGTCAAGCTTCTTACACACTCAATATTTTATTAATGATTACTTAAGTCTACAGAAATGTATAGACTTAGTTGAGAAATGGTGTTTGAAAAATCAGTTACCAATTAATGCTTATCAAGATTAGATTTGTTAATTTACGTTTAAGATCTCTTATATGTAACTATAATCTTAGCGCCACAATTTTCCAACGCTGCAATTATACTAAAGGTATTGGAGTTATCTTGGATAAAAACTTTCTTTCTCTTATCACAATGGTCAATACTGCTAATAAATGTTCAGGATTTGTTATTAGTAGCTTTCCATCTTTCAACGCTAGTTCCGAAAAAGTATCTATTTTTCTCTAGTACGTTCGAACCTTAAATATTGTAGAATTATTTGGTACCCTCTCTATGGTATGTCTATACAGTGTGTTTATAAAATAAGCGCGTTCACTGGATAGGGCTATAGAGCGCGCGAAAATAAGCAGCTTTTATTAAGCAACTGCTGGTCTAAAACATTAGGTTTTAAATTGAAAAACTAATTTTCACATGAAAGTTTAAACAAATTTAAATCCGTCCTTGGTGCTGCAGCCAGCTGTATCTTTGATATCGAAGTTGCCGCGCGCCGCAGTGCGAAAGCGCTGATGGCGGTTTTGATGGTTTAAATTTTGTATTCGGAAATGCTGAAATTTATTCAAATGTCGTTTAAAAGTAACACAAAAGTTAAACAACTTACCAATAGACGATATTCTCTACAAAAATTGTTCAAACTTGTTTCTGTGTGCTAATAAACTTGTTTCCAAATGATGGTCAAAATTAGCATACGTGCAAATACGCGAAATGACAACTCTCATTTAAATTTTAAATTTTACTGACATTATCCTTATATTAACACCACATCTGCTAGTTCTTAATTAGAAAACGTTTAATACGCAGGCTAAGTAATACTGCAATACACAACGCACGTGCACAAGATGTGCAGGGTATAGTCATAATTTGTTTTTAGATTTAATATTCAGTTTTTACATGCTAGAATATTGTTTGCCTGTTTGCCTTTTCTTATATAAATTATATGCATAACTGTTTTCTTAAAGACAATTTAAGGGTAAGATCTTAACTTTTTCGTGATGTTTTATTACCATCTAATTGGTGTTTATATTTTGGTTTTTCTTTGTCCTTTATTTCTGAATAAACTATTAGCCATATGTTTAATTATTTATGTTTATTCGATTCAGTGCTGTATTATATGTTTACTTATATCTACACTAATAGTTTGTTAATAAACACACTTTTATACTTACTATTGCCCTTTAAATGGAATATTTCTGTTAGGTTATATTATTATTATTGAAACATTTTGATAGAAATGGCATTGCTCCCAATTCCTACAAATATTAAAAAATAATTAATCAATAAAACACATTTACGTTATCAATGTTAGGAACTTTCAAATATGAATGGAAAGGAATGAAAGTTAAAAACATTCCAGAGGTAAAAATTTATGGCATATATCTTTAACCTGTTTAAATAAATATTAAGGCATATAAAAAATATTAACTCAAAAATTGAGCCACCTACCAATCTTGTAGGATATGGTGTGAAAAATATATAAAAGAGAAACGTAGTTCATTTTCAGTTCAGAGGAATACATACCTTGTTTTTTATAGGAAGTAAATTTAATATGTAATATTTCCAAACAAGTTTCAATTTAAGAGTAAATCGACGACAAGTCTAGCATAAAAAATTGAAATTTAACGCCACTACCGACCTGCTTCTACAGCGAGAACATGTTCCTTCTGCTTATTACATGGAACTCTTTTAACTGAAAATGTTTAAACGTAATGAAATTCTTTATAACTTTTTTAATTTAAAACGCCTCCGGAATAGCGAATAGGTTCTGTTTTGTGTCGTGAAATCCAAGTGTTCAAAAGTTAATACTTTCTGGGAACAAGCGTTAAAATCCTTTTGTGCCCTTTCTAATTAATAGGTGTTTCATTTTTCCAAACAAAGAACAATTAGAACAATTAAAATGTGTAGTTGTTACTTTGAAGTTTTTGAAAGTTTTTAGCTCCTTCTAACAATTACTTTCTAAATAGCCGAGGTGTACAAAAAACAGGTAAGTTTTTCTAAAAGATTGAAAAAGAATAGAAAGTATAAAACAACAACATACTTGCGTTAATTGTCTCCTTAGTTATGTGTGTTGCTTATTTCTGACAGGGCAGAAATTTCGTACCTTGCAAACGTTTATTCTAACTGTAGAGCAACTGCCTGTAACTTTAACTATAGCTAAATCCCTTATCTTTACCTAGTTGAATAGGGGCATACTTGGGTCTGCAAATCATTGATTGATAAGCGACTAATTTTGCCAGAGGCTGTTACAGTACCGGAAAGGTTCCTGCCACAGGTCAGCTTACATCTAATCTCTCCTCTGTCTGATAATTCCATCTATTGATCATGGATTTAGCTTTTTTAAAAAAACACTGTCATGAAAATTCACAATTATTATTCTCAAAATAAGGAAGTTTCAACCATTTTAGGAACAATTGTCTCGGCCATGTTTTATTTAACTAGACGCAGTTCAGCATCATTGATTTCACTTATTCTTTGAATTAACTTATTTTATACAAATCCCTGCCCAATTATTTGTGTCGTCATCAATCTGAATCAGGTCAATAGGGAGTCATTTACAGTCCTGGTTAAAACTTTGACATAAACTAAGAATAGTACAAGTCCAAGCACAGATCCTTGCGGTACTCCCGCAGCTAACAGCAGTGACAAGTTAATTAAAATTAGTTCGTTACGTGCTAATGTCTGTTGGTAACATATAATGTAAATCAGAGCCTTGAGATGTGAAACCATAGAATTGCAATTTGTAAGTATTTATCAACTTCTCCATGGCCAAAATTGTAGAATGATTGTTCCCGAATCCAAATTCGCTAGGAGTTGGAAAAATGTTTACTCTCAAAATAATGGAGGATTTTAACAGAGTGGGGGATAACAGTTGGGTCTATAGTATGACTCATACAAAGTGTCAAATATGTTTTCTGTAATTAATAATGGGCGAAGCAATGAAGCTCTAAAAAGGCCAAAAGTTCGGAATATTTTTTTCATAAAGACGGATCGGAATACGGTTTTTTACATTCTCTTCCAAAAATTTTTTGTAAAAAATGTGGCTACTTTGTGTTTCTGACAAACCGGAAATTGCATTGCTGCAGCCAAAAATGCATTAAAAAAATGCATTTTTTGAGACGCCTTCTGGAAGAATTCAAAACCTTGCAAATACGAATCAGAACTGGCCCAAATCGGATACTCGGGGGTTTTCGAGGTCGCTGATCACGATTATGATGTTGACCCCCCGAACACCTGGAGCTCAGGAACGCCGATGAACGTCATCTCCGTGGGACTCTCCCACAAATCACGCGGGGAAGGAGAGAAACTCGGCGCNAATTTCCCAAAATTTTCGAAGAGTGTCATCTAGATTAGCATCTGTCTGAATGCAAAATGACTTTACTATGCGCATATCACTTTGACAATTAGTTTTACCCAGTAGAATATATCCGAAAATTGTGTTAATTGCTATTGGTTCCTCCGGTTTTCCAACTAATTTGCCATCAAGTATAATTTGAGAAAATATATCAGCACCTAGAAGTATGTCAATTTTTCCGGGGCGATTAAAATTTGGATCTGCTAATTTAATATTGCGGATATGACACCAATTAGTCGCAGAAAAATTACAATTCGGCATTTTTTCACATATTTGTGGAATTGTGCATTTTTTAAAGCATTTTTGGCTGCAGCAATGCAATTTCCGATTTGTCAGAAATACAAAGTAGCACATTTTTTACAAAAATTTTTTGGAAGAGAATACAAAAAACCGCATTCCGATCCGTCTTTATGGAAAAAATTCCGAACTCTTGTGCATCATTGCCTCGCCTATAAGGTTTTCTACAGAATATTGCTTTACAGTTACACTATCCCTTATCAGGGAAAATATTACGACTTGTAGACTAATCCGTAGAAAATATATTCTTTTTATTTATGTTTAATTTACCGATGACAGAAAACATAGAAGGAAGGAACGGCGCGAGCAACGCGCATTAATATTGATCAACTTGATGATTAAGTTTCTTTTCTGACTGCCCGTCAGATTTGCTGAGAAAATCACGGTTGCATGGGGGCGTGACGTATCTTGTAATTAAGTGTTCTTTTTCGGTTTACGCATCTCAAAAACTCAAGTGAGTAATGAAGATTAATCGCCAGAATCGCCGAGCTCTCACAAAAGTATTTCGTGGTTAATGATCCCATTGAACAAAAATGTTAGATTTTAAGCCAGGGCACCTATAAAGGATTTCTAGTTTTATAAAACTCAGTGGTATTGGCCATTGAACCTTAAATAATGAAATAAAGTGATTATTTCGTTGTAATTGAATATTTTTCTTCACGTTTTTTAATATTCAGGGTGTTCCTGAAATAAGTGCGTTCCATGAAAAGGGCACGAATATGAGCAACTTTTATTAAGCAACATAAGCATTATTTATAATCTAAATGCTTATTTTTTCGAGAAAATTAATTAAGAAAATTAACCATAAATGTAAGGCGACCCTGTGAATCTTGTGCACGTGCATGACCAGAATAATAATAAGCTATCAATTAAAATTTGGCGTTAGATTATCTCTAAGCTAGTGTAGGGATCTTATTCTCAATGAAGGAAACAAAGTTTCTGTAAGCAACTAGAAAATTTGTATTTCGCATGTTAAAGCTGTTGAACATTCATATTACGAATACTACAGAAATATTTATTATTAACTTAGATGATAATACTGATAGTGAAACTGAATTCAATGAATAAACTTTAATATTTATTATACCTACTAAACATGATTACTTTGTTAATATCATAATTAATAACAAAGTATTATAATGTATTATTATATTAGTGCTGTATTGTTGTAATTATCTTAATTAGTGACACGATACATATAATATAAGGATAATATAAACTTTTGAAATACAATTCAGTGCAGACAATCTACTTGTTTTATTACTCTGAGGTAGTTATATCTATTAAGGCACTTTATACGCTTCCCGATTTGATTTCTATTTTATTTATTTTTTATGACCTTTCTAGAAACCTCGGTACCTTGCAACAACTTTGACCGAATTCCTCAGACGAAAATAGATTGTACCGACAAAAATTTACCACATCCGCAACAGCTTTATCTCGAACGCTCTATACAAACGGCTTTAAACGAAACCGAAGAAGGGTTATTGCTCAGAGCGGACGCGCCATTAAACGGACATTGCTTAATCCTATCGATTGCGGGGGAAATGTATCGTATGTGTACGCAAGACAGATTTCCTTTTTATCGCGGGCTTTCCAGCGGCGAGTGGATGCAGTAAATTCAATTCAAGGAAACTGCAGGGCTGTAGGGAAGTGTTCCACAGGCGGTGCTAAGGGTGGGGAGAGGGCGACGGCAGGGCTAAGTGGGAATGTCGGCACGTCTTGCGTCGATAGCACGCAGGGAGCAACTGGTATCGGTGAATGGAGAAATATCCGAAAGTAAAATAGCTGCGTAAAAAGGCAATGCTTGTCTTCCTAGACAACTTTTTGTTTACCTGGATTTCTGCATCACTGAGCAGTGTATTTATTACTTTCTGTTTAGTCAAACTATGATAATTAATCCACAGAGTATTTACAAGCTTCCTGTCCTTGTCTAACAGTCTGTGATGCAGCTTCAATCCGAAGTAACATTGCTTCAAATCAGTCTCAGAATATGTACATTAACTTAGTTTGCAGGTTTTTGTGGCAGTTATTAACGCTTGGATAATTTCCGGGCCTGTTGCTACTTTGTTGGGTTCGACATCTCGACGTTTCGAGATTAAATACCTATGAATCTCTTCTGCAGCTTCAGAGTTTATTTCTTCTTTTTCAACAAAACACTAATCATAGTACTGCTAATAATCTATATTAATACTGAAATAGAAAAAGTTTTAGATGTGCGAGGGTGGCAGTTAAGAAACAACTAACTTTAATACAAGTAGTAGATATACTTACTATCGAAACACAAAAAACAACTAGCAGAAGATTTGATAATTTTTCTAAAATATTCACTATTTGCATTTTCTGCTCCAAAACATTTCTTTTAAAATTGTACTTTTTTTTTGGATGCACTGTATTTCATTCGTATAAAGTTTATCATAGTGGTCGTTAGTTTAATCGACACAAAATGTCTTCAGGTAGTGATATACATACTACTAGCTATATGTACTTCTATTAAATCTGAAGATGTTATATAAATCAATATTTGTAATCTTAAATAACTTTGTAAAGCTCTTAGAAAGTATCTTATAAACCGCTTGTATACATTTACAAAAAAATTTTATATCAACTTTCCAACATGGATTTATGAATTTCCGATCAAATACAAGTAACCTAGCGTTATTCAGACGATTTTTATGTGAGGGGTTAGATAAGAAAGGGCAAGTCGATGTGGTCTATACAGATTTCTCTAAGGCCTTCGACAAAATACGTCACAATGTACTACTTAAAAAAATTCTATTTAGACGTTATAATAACACATATTTATCCTAATTTCATATTTAAGTAACCTCAAACAAAATATATGTTACATTGGTTTTTACTGGGATATTTATACTACTTTATAACTATTGGCGTCCCTCAAGGGTTCTATTTGAAACCCTTGCTTCTCTTGATACTCGTCAATGACTTATGGTGATACATTGGATTGTAATATATTGAAAATTGGTGTTTAAAAACTCGTCTTTATTTAAATATTTCTGAATATAGAATTACAACATTTTGTCAATTACTTTGCAATACCAATTTTAAAGCGATACACAATAAGGGACATTTTTAAGGAGTTTAATTCGGTCATCAAGCCACATTTAAGGCGTGATAAGCATGTAGTTGCGAAACTATTGGTCGAAATGGAATCAATCCGATCAAACGACGATCATTTACGAATACAGAATCGAAATTCAGATCGTATACTTTTCATACACTGTACTTCAATTCATTAAATTCAATTCCTTCCTTATTTTCTTCTCGTTAAAAAAATTAAAAATATTTTTTACACGGGATACTCTGACAGCTCAAATTCAGATTGAGTGTTTTTATTTAAACCTCATAAATAAATTGATGATATAATTATCTAATGTTACATCTCGTCCTCACATTTCAACAAATTTTCTTTATTTGTCTGGGGACCCTGCATATGCGTTACATGTAGTTAAACATAACTAACCTTCATCAAGTTATGGAACCGAATATACCCACAGAGATTTTAACTTGGTTAGAGCCTCGTCCAGAGTAATATATTCTGATGAAATTGGCGCTATTAGCAATTATTATCCATCCAGTTGGCCGCTGTAATAGATTACAATAAACGTGTAGATCTAATATACGCCTGTTTGTTATTTAAGCTTTGGCTGTATTAGTTTATAAACAGGAAAACCTTGGACTCCTTTTTTTTAAGAGTATAGTAAATGAAGTACAAATATCGTCACAGAAAAAACTGTAAAGAGTATACTTCAAAACACATAAAAAATCCAGAAGAAATCAGGACAATCCAAGAAGATATAGCCGTCAAAAGTAAAACTCAACAAATAGAAAGAAAATCAAAATCATACAGGGTAGCTCAAGGAAACCAGGAAGGTAACACACCAATAAGGACTAGAGTCCATCAGTCAGTTAATTTTGAAAATAATATTTATAAAAATTGTTCAAATTTAGATATGTCAGGAAAACTAAGTTTTTTTTAATAAATTTATCAATAGTTTGTCTGTGTGAATAAAAATCACTTCTGGGACAAAAACAACCTACAACCGATAAGAGAAACGAAGAAGCATACATTTTTATTAAATAAAAAGAGTAAATATAAATTTGTATTCACACAAGATTCCTACGCAATAAATTGCATATTGCCACCTCGATCTGCTTCGTCGGGTACCTTTGATCCGCCCCACATTACTTGCAGTAATATTACGAAATCAACCTAACCCAGCAGTCTACGTCGCGTTATTTTTGCTTGAAATCTCGTCTTTTGAACAAAGGCCCATTATACACATGAATCTCCTCTGCATCTCAAAGCTCCTTATCGAAATGCTATTAAATAAAGATGGAATCAAGTCAAGTATCAATATTAATACACTCCATCGAACTGCTTTCCGTTCCAACCTTAAATCAAACTTGCACTCTGCAAGATTACGCTGAAGTGTAAAATAAGGAGGGATTCCAAGGGAATGGGACTGGCGTTAAATCAGAGTTACGTCGAGTGACTAATGATACTGATGTTTTGCGCTTTATTAGGAAGCGGATTGTTCCTCTCGCTCAAAGCTGACTGATATAGGCAGGATAATGATAATAATAATAACATACAAAGCTGATTCACTGATATGAGTTTATCCTTTACCATTCAAGGGATAAGGCTATCTCATTATTAAAGGTAAAAGAGTTTAAAGATGAAAGCTGTAGCAGATTCTATTCTAACAAGGTTCTAGAAGCGATTACCTTTATTGCTACATTGAGTATTAAAAAAGATTAGTAAAATATAATAGTCCAAAGAAAACAAAAATCAATGCTTGTTCACTAAGATGGAAATATGCATCGTTGCTAAAGATGATTTTCTTAACAAAATCACCGTCCACTTGCTCCAACATCCAAATAACGAATGTCAGGCGCATTAAATCATAGTCTGGACTCTTGTTTCAATTCCTGGATTAGCTGAATTTTGAATGGATGCAGATGCAGATCTTTTGTTAAAATCCGCTGCATTGTGCTTTTTGAAATGTTAAACTACAGTGACTGACGGCGCACTGAAGTTACGGAGAATTCCGCCACACTATCACTCACAGTAGCAATATTTTCGGTTGAACGACCAGTAAGAGGTGAGCCTGTTTTTTTATTGTTTGCAACCGAACCTAATATTGAAATTTGGCAACTAATCTTTTTAGTCGTTTTATTTGGGGCCTTCTACAGAAAATTCCACGTAATTTGCGCATAGTCTCAGCTACACACTCTCCATACTTGCGTTAATTTTCACAATTTTTATTCGTATAACGCTCCATTTTGTCTAACCACAACTATGTTAATCGAATTGTCATGTTCGAGACAGTAACATTCTCTATTTTAATATATGGTACAGATTCGTTGAAGAATGTCTTAGTAGAGGACATCGTTGAGTACCCTGCCGCCGTTGATTGGTCAATTTGAATTGTTTATTAATCCCACGATTTTCCAATCCAATTTTTTTTACCGAATCGGACACATCTCTCTGCTACAGCGGACGAGTTGCATTCACTGTAGTATTTCAATACTATGAGATCTCTTCCGACGTCTGCCAATAGCACTGCGGACGTCCGTCTAAAACAGTGCCCTGTGCGTGGATTAGGATCTGGTAATTTCAAGTTGAAAACTATCTGGCGTAATATTTTTTCAATAGAATTTATTCCAACAACTTGATTGATTGCGTGTTGCGTGTGAAGACTTCAACGACACGTATATTGTGAAATATTCCTTCACCTGAGCATAAACTACATGTTTACTACTTTAGTGCTTTTGAATGTGGAATGTTAATGACAAGAATTTTATCCTGTTCTTCTATGTCTATGTATATGTTTTTGACCAATTCTTCTCGATAACCCTGACTCAGACCTCTTCATTAAGACCGTATCAAATGGCTACAGTGGTGTAACATTTTTAAAGGGTTAATTTTAAAAATCAAACCAAAATTTAAAAAAAGCAAGGTTATAGATAAAGTATATAAATATTTTACTGCACTCGATTGTTCGCCTAGTACTAGTAATTAATAGTTATTTATTGTACAAGTGTTTTAAGTAGAATTTTATACACTCAAGAATGTTTAGACGTGAGAACGTAATTCGAGCGTTTAATATTCTTAAGTGGATAAAAGGCAATTAAAACACGAATGCGGTACAACGTTTTATCTATAATCACAATCATATTTGGGGAGTCAGAATTATTGGAATTTAATAAAAAAATATTTGCACGACTTGATATTTCTTACTAGTACTCAATCAAACGTGGTAGGTTTTGTTATACCTACTGGTTGCTATGGTACGTTGTTGTTTATTATCAATAATTTGAATCAATTCTATCTGAATTTGGTAAAAATGCAATAAAGGCTGTTTCTGAAGAAGCTGAAGAAGCAATTTTCCAATTATTGCCAGGGAAATCCAGGGAACATTATATTCGCCGAATTTAATGAATTGAGGGAAAAACGGAGAGTAATGACAATAAATGAAGAAGTCATGCTATCGTATTTTTTAAACTTGAAGAAAAAATATGCAATTCCATCTATGTGGTCAAAGAATTCGATGTTGAAGGTCTACAAAAATATAGATATTGAAGAGTGTATCAAGACGATACAAGACAAAAAAACCGCAATATTGGAAAGACATACACATGTTGGAGAATTTTTAACTGGGGCTTCCGCTAAAGAATATCTCTTTACCTTTTACATGTTGTTAGGCATATAGTGAACTTTGAATTATTTTAGGTTGCACTAATAATGGGAGTTCTGGTACCTGTCGATGCTGCGAATTGACAATTTTGAAAATTAGTGACGTACAGGACGTTGGCAGTTACCTACTTGTTTCAATACCCGACAGATTATTTTTAAGATGCATCAATCAAAAATGTACTTCTCAGCCTATTGGAATCAACGCATTGGCGAAGGTACCCTTAATAGTTGCTTCATTCCTGAATATCGCAAATTCAGAAGCATATACTGACCATTGTATGAGGCGTACTTCAACAACTTTATTGGCCAATAAAGGTGCTGATCTTACAACCATCAAACGGCATGGTGGATGGAAGAGCTCCTCTGTAGCAGAAAATTATGCTGAGGAGTCTATATCTAACAAACTTGATATTTCAAAGAAAATCCAAGGAAAATATAGCTGTTCCTTACAAGAAGAGACATCCGTAACTTGTGCAAATTCTTCACCAACTTCGGTAGATGTTATGCGTTCCGAAAATGATAGCTACAAGGGTTGTTATTAACGGAAAGGAAGTAAAATGTGACAAAACAAAAAACGAAATGTCTATTACTATAAATGTAAATGTTAATGTAAATGGTGATTGTGGATAAAGAGTATTTTTATGGATAATAATATATCGAGATTGACAGAGAGCTCCTTATTATACTCGTATGTAGTTTGCATCATTGTAAAAACTAAATCAAACATTTGACAGTTTTACTCCATTAATCTAGCAATGAATATCTTACAATAAACTGCAAAAGATGTCCAACCGCAGCCAGCATTAATAGATTATCATAATTAATTTAGCAGAAATCCCCAAGCAGACCCAAATAGAGGTATAACGTATACAAAATGAATCCCCAAAGTTGGCTATGATTAACCCGTTTCCAACTGTACTTTGCTAACTCAAAGTGAACACTTGCATTGTTGCTTCAACTTGGTAAATGTGCCCTCTTGGGGCTTATGGGCCCTTCAGTTGTCTTAATATGAATAATACAGTGTGTTGGGTTAAAGGGGATTGTTGCTCTTTCGCATTGAGATATTTCAGGTATAATTAAGCATACGCATTGTTTGAAATTGTATGGATATCTTTACGTTTTAGTGACATTTTGAAAGAAAACTTCTCGTCATTAAAGACTGCGGCCTATTTGATACCTATCTTATAAAAGAAATGATTTAAAAGATAGACGTTGTGATGGAAGATAGTTCTGTTACAGTTATGAATGAATTTACTGTTGTTTGTTTGAACTTGGAGGCTTATTTTTATTTTATTTTATTGAAAATACACATAAAGACTACGATTTTCGGAAGTAATTTAAATTAACTCGTTTTATACCATTAACAGATGTATTAAAAATATCTACAGATGCGGTATGCAATTTCACACGATCAACTTTAAAAGATTTTTGACAACACCTTTGTACATATGTTCTAAACATGTCTGATTGCATTTAATGAAAGGTGAAACTATAGGCGCTTACTCAAAATTTGATTTGACGTAATCATAATACAGTAATTCCAATAAAGTAAAACCATAAAAACAATGAAAATTTTTGTAGATATACAGGGTGTTTTTAAATAAAGTAGCAAATATGGTACCAGTCAATGTAGAGCCAAAAATAAGAGGATTGAAGTAAAAATACCTTACATGAAAGTTGCACCACTGAGGCGATATACCCTCTTAAAGAAGGGGATTGAAATTCACATTTTATTTTTTTTTTCTTTAAGATGAAGAGTGCTAGAGACATGAAACTTGGTATGAGTATCCTACTAATAAAGAGACAACTTTTCAATATTTGTTCGAACATTGGCGTATTTTATAAAGGAGTGAAATTTCTAATAAAATATTGCAAAGGGGTTGACTGTTTCACTCCTTTATAAAATAGGCCAATGATCGAACAAATATTGAAAAGTTGTCTCTTTATTAATAGCATGTTCATACCAAGTTTCGTGTCTCTAGTATTCCTCATGTTAAAGAAAAAAATTAAAATGTGAATTTCAATCCCCTCCTTTAAGAGGGTATATCACCTCAGGGGTGCAACTATCATCACTTATGTGTATTTAAAGATTAAGATGTCCGCTACTAGTTTTCTTGATTGATAGATGAATTTTCAAGATCAAATTAGCTGATCTAACACATCTGGCCATAATGTTATAAAGTTACAAACCTGTCACAACTTACGGTCACGATTGTTTCTGGTTGTGTGACAGCTTCGTATTAGATTGTGTGTAAAGTTTCTACTAAATTTGCCAAGGTTCAGAGCAAAACGATTGCAACAGCTGTAATTAACATATTATCTGCAAAACAGAGCCCACTTGTTCGTAATTGCCAAGATTTAGAGCTGATTGTGGTGTGCCGTTGCAGTTGAAAGCGTGACTTTATCAGACTCAGATTTGACGAGACAAGCAAATTATAATGGAACGAAAACGCTTTGTGTAGGATGAACTTTTCTTGCATGTATTCCAGATCTCTAAGTACATGATAGAAGAAAATTTGATTTTTCAAAACCACTGGAACATTTTTAAATTGATTTCTTACAAATTAATAAAGAAATGTAATTATATAACTTAGGAGAGTCTCCTCAGATTGAAAACGATTTAAAAAAGTAATATTAATTAACTTTTGATGACGATGACATGGTCTTTATTATTCAGTATTAATATCGAAAGAAAGTTTTCAAGATATTAAACTGAGTTTCAATTTAAAAAAAAAGTAATATTTGCCTCATGAAGGTACCAAAGTTACGTGTTCAGATTGATTTACCTTGTAAAAAGTAGAGAAAGTGTTTATTAACTTTTTCTAAAATTAGAATTATACAGGGTGATTCATTAACAATGGGAAAATCGAAAGCTGAAAATACTACACGTGAAATGGTGGCCATTAGCGCTGACATGCCTTATCAGAAAGTTGATAGTTTCGGAAATACAGGGTGTTGAAAGTTAAAATTTAAATCGTTATTTTTGCGATTATTCTGAAAATATGTAGGTTAGGAACTTGAAAATTTGTGAAACTATATATTTTTTTAAGATGCATGTTGCAATTTCAGCGTTGCTCATAGAGGGCGCCACTTACGACCAATTTTACCTAAAATTTTGTTGATAACTTTTTACCCTGTGTGTCTAACATGAAACTTGATTCAAAACCTGAAAGAGCAATCATTTTTCCATTAATTGTTTAATTTCGGTATCTCGATCCGTTTTCGAGAAAAATTGATTTAACGAACAATATGTTTTGATAATATGAGAAATAAAAGAGAAACAAACTAAGTGTTTCTTCATGTTATTACAATAATTAATAATAAAACAAATGAAATACCACTTAATAACGTTTTAAAGTAATTGTTCGAAGAATCCACCGTTGTCACTGATACACTTTATACAACGTTTTCTGAGAAACCTTCGAGTTTGAAACAACTTATTTGGATTGTGTCTGACTTCGTTGGCAGCAATTTGTATTATTCGCCACAACTCTTCATACGAACCAATAGATTCTTTGTAAACGATATCTTTCATTCAAGACCAAATAGAAAAAACAAGAGGATGAAGTTCGGACTTCTCGGTGGCCAAGCAAAAATACAAATCGCTGCTAACGAAGTCAGACGCAATTCCAATATGTTGTTTCAAACTCGAAGATCTCTCATAAAACGTTGTGTAAAGTGTATCAGTGTCAACGGTGGATTTTTCCAACCATTGCTTTAAATCATTATTACGTATTTCATTTGTTTTAATATTAATTGTTGTAATAACATGAAGAAACTCTTAGATTGTTTCGCTTTTAATTTCTTGTATTATCAAAACATAGTGTTTGTTAAATCAATTTTTCTCGAAAACAGCACATAATTAATGGAAAAATTATTGCTCTTTCAGGTTTTGAATCAAGTTTTATGTTAGAAATACAGGGTAAAAATTTATTAACTAAATTTTCAACGCTGAAATTGCGACACGCATCTTATTCATCGCTTAAAAAAATATAGTTTCACAAATTTTCAAGTTCCTAACCTACATATTTTCAGAATAATCACAAAAAAACTATTTAAAATTTTAACTTTCAACACCCTGTATTTCCGAAACTATCAACTTTCGGATAAGGCATGTTTGCGCCAATGGTCATCATCTTACGTTTAGTATCTTCAGCTTTCGATTTTCCCATTGTTAATGAATCACCCTGTATTTTTTTAGTAAGTTTTGGTTCCATATTATCAGTTTTCTTCTAATGGATTTTTTCTGCCGTTTTCTTAACATAAATATCATTCATGGTATTTATTATCTCTTTTGCATCGTCTATAATTTCACCGTTTATACAGGGTGTTTTTGAAATAAGTCCGTACCTTGAAAGCGGTGATAGATGGTATGAAAATGAGCAACTTTTGTAAGCCGACCCTGTGCATCTTGCGCACGTGCCCTTTTTCAAAGAACGCACTTATTTCAGAAACACACTAGGTATATACATTCTGTTTATTTTGTTACCTTCTTTATTTTATTCACAAGGAGTCGAAACTGGTTAAAGACATTTTCTACGGAATTCCTTGCAGACAATTGACAGATGAATTACCGGACACCTCAACATGGAACAAAATTCTATTTAGTGAAATGGAGCCGCCCCCTGCGTCTAACTAGCGAGATTTCAATCAAAGTTTCGGAACGGCAAATTATCATATGCCCGTGGACGATGAATCAGCGATTATTTTCCGGCTGGGTTCTCGGTTGCGGGACAGCCAGCCAGCGCTGTCAGTTTACATTTCGCTGAGTTTGTTGTTCCCCCCGATCCTGCCGTCGTGCCGAAAAGTGGGCGTGTGCGTTTATATTGTAGCATTAATTAAATTTTCAACAATTAGTGCGTCGGGGTACAGCTGTTTGCGAACGCGCCAAAATAATATAAAACAAGGCCTATGTTTACATTATAACGCTGAGTGTAGAATAGCCGAATTAACTAAATTGGTTGCCTAGTTCCACAATCTGATTAATCAGCTCTGTTGGACGAACAGCCGGGGAGTCTTCGAGTTTTCATCAAACTGAGGTCGGACTAGGATGGGAAGTTTCTGGTTGCATGCAACAATGGTGTAGTGATTTACAAGACCGGAAAGTGGAGTGTTACAGGTTCAGATCAGCAAAACACCGCTTTTCGATCGTTTAACGTACACAAATCTTTTTTTTTTTTGCAGACCGACAAATTTTTGAATTATTAGAAACCAGACGTTACTTTGCCGAAGGTATTTGACGCTCTGAATCCGAATCTGACCTCAGAATTGTTTCATAAAGTCAAATTTTTAAGATATCTTAACCTAAAGGTGCAAAAAACATGGTTGTCCGCTATATTTGAGTTAAGTTACATCACGAAGAAAGATCCTCGCACAAAACATATGGAAATTGAACACCGGTCAGTTTTTATGAAATTTCATATTTTGATAGTCCTCGTCATGCTGATCAAAAGTCAATGGGCACGAAGCCATACAACCCCTTCCAACCCCCCAAAACCACCCTCAAAGATCAGGGTAATGAACTTGACAGATTACAAGCCAATTGGCTTACCGTAATATTTCACTACTGTAGTCGAACCTATAGACACCTATACCATAACTAGGCTTATCAAGGGGCACCGAGCCCTACAACCCCCACTATCCCCCCAAAATCACCCCCAAAGGTCAGGGGGATGCACTTGATAGATTACACAGCCATACAAAGAAAAAAAAGTTGTCTGTACTTTTCATGCGACATATGTTATCTAGCTAATACAATGCGAAACATCGCCTTAATGTTAAAAATGTTGTCACCGCCCTTCTTGGTGGTGAAAATTCGAAATATATTGGAATTATTCAAATTTCGTGGCTGAAAACATACATAGGTATTGTATTCTTGAATCCGAGAGAGTTGCACGAAACTAAATTTGTACAGGACATAGCTAATACGATGCGAAACGTCGCCTTAATGTTAAAAATGCTGTCACCGCCGTTCTTGGTGGTGAAAATTCGAAATATTTGGAATTATTCAAATTTCGTAGCTGAAAACATACATAGGTATTGTATTTTTGAAACCGAGAGAGTTGCACGAAACTAAATTTGTACAGAACATAGCTAATACGCATTCATTTAAAATCATTATTTACGTCAGGGAGTTATTAAAAACCGTTCAATTCGTCTGACAATTTACACGTATTTTCAATATTAATTAATAAACATAAAAATTTTAGAATACCTAAGGTATATTTTTTGCGTATATTAATTAAATATATTCGGTGGGGTCGGGTCATACCTTGAAACCGACAAAATAGTCTGGGATTTTTATTTCTGGGTTACATAAATGCTAAAATAAAAAATTTTAAATATTCCAAGTTGCCTAAAATATATTTTTTTAGTTTATTTTTTTGCAAATGTCACATGCTGCGCAGTAGCGAAATAACCGCAAACGCTCTACCTGACTCACGATTCCAGATTCACCCACTGATGAAATAATATTTTTTTATTATTTCAACTTGCCTAAAATATATTCCCTAAAATCTTCGTCAGCTCTTGGACTAAAAGGATTAGGTATGAAATCTGAAGGAACTACTATTCCCCTTCAAAATATATTTTGAATCGTTCGAATATCTTCTTTCCTCTACAAGAAATTGTCTGTTGGAACTGATTCATTTTGTCCATGTTCGGAAATTGAGTAGCATCCGGTGAAGACTCAGAAAAAGAGAATGAATCAAATCAGTTATTCAAAAATAAAACCAAAATAAAATCAAAAGAACAAAAACCTAAATATCCACTAGTTGTTCAGTTACCATTTTGAATTTTGTAGTTCTGGCTTCAGATTTGTAATAATCATCATCTAACCAATTTCCGAATATTGATGAATATGCCAAACTGTAATCAATTTCGACAAACGATTTCTCTTAGAGGAAAATAATAGATATTCGAACAAATTCGAAATGGATTTTGAAGAAGTGGGTAATTACTCTGTAGGTGCCCCCACAAGCTTAGGCCGAGATCAATAAAGGCAGGTCAAATTTTCCTAGCTCCTTCTAAGGAAGTGCATTTGTAAGTACCGAATGGGGTTATGAAGCCTGTCAACTCACAGACATGTAGTTTCAGACTCCCGATGAATCAGATCCATGTTCCCACATAATCCTCGTGATTATTACATCCATAGAATTAAGAAGTTACGGGGTTATCAAGTTACGAGTTTAAAGAAGCTTTCCAATCAACAGTCATGTAGTTTCCGACTTCTGATGTATAACATGCATGTACCCACATAGTTTCATGGTTCTCTCGCTCTCGTACATCCCGGCTGTGGTATTACGGGTTATGGGATTATGAAGGTGTAAAGTTATGGATTTATTATGCCATGAGATAATGAATTCAAATGTTTTCTCAATCGCTAACTACTCAAGACATGTTGAAATCTCGAAAACCACTTTCTAGCTGAGTATCTTGATGTTAAGTCAAAATACGAACTGATCCGAGAATTGAGAATTTATATTTGGATTTAGCGTGCCAAAGTACTACAGACGACACTAGTTTTGTCATCATATCTTGTTTTTCGATCGAAGCTCAACGATTTCACAAGAAAGCTTACATAAAGTTATTGTCTATCAATACCAATTTCATGTCAACTTGTTTCTAAGAAAACTAAATTCAAAGTCGTTTTTCTCATAAATGGCTTATTTTAAAGAGACGACCTTTCTGAAATGATTTTTTGATCTCTTTAGTTACGTGCTATCGGAATATATAAAAAGGTTCAAACAAAAGAGTTCTCTAAGTTTGTCTAAACTTTCTAAGTTTATTCTAAAGTCAAGAACTTTTAGGTCCTTTGGCATGGAGGCATCAAATTCAAAATGTAAATACAAAAGAACACTAGTAGTAAGTATGCAAAATTTGAAGAAAATTAGTAGGTACACTCACAAAAATTTTGAATTTTTGAAAAAATTATAATATTTTTGCCTGCGTCATTAATGTAGAATCATCCCCCCCCCCTCCAGAATATTGAGGCATCATTTCCTCTATGTATTTCACAATTCCTCAATGTGTATTAGCCTAAGAATAACATTCTCCAACGTGTTTTTTTTTTTCGTGTGGATGTTTTTGGATCCTGTAGCATCATACGTGCTTAATATGCAATAAAGTTGTGAGTCTCACATATTTTTTCGTTATGTGATTAATATTTATAAAACCGCGTCTATCGGAATTTTCCTTGTATCGTTCCCAGCCGACATATTTTCCAGGAAAAATATTTCCTGCTCCCGATAAGGCGCCATCCGTAATTTATATTCCTGTTCGCCGCGAATTTCATTTCCAGAAATGGATCGTTTACAGCCGACGATCTCCACTATATTGCAAATAGGGAGGCCAGAAATCACTATGTTTCTTTCATTATTTACACGCGCGGTGCTCAGGCTCTTCCGCATAATTCCGAGTAAAATTCGAAGGGTTGTTTTAATAAAAACCCGTGGTGTGTACCGCTCGAAAGGTATTTCGTTTTATTGTGTTTTGTCGGATGGCCGTACTTCCAGTTTAATTTTGATAAAACGTCTTCCATTCGAAAAAAAACGACGCTATTTCTTTCGTTCTTACAGACATTGCTCGGTGCTTTCAGGAGGGTACTTTGCTGGAATCGAATCGATGGCGAGGCAATCAAGGATTTAGGTCGTTTTAAAATTTCTACAGTAACACAAAAAAATATTAACAAGACGGTATTCCCATAAAAAATCATATCAAATATGTACTTAAACACTTTATTAATTTTGTTACATCTTTAGCTGCGAAACTCTAGCAATCGGCATTAAAAAAATTATTAAATAATGTTTAAAACCTACGTATATATAACGAGCGTTCAAATAAAAACGTGGTCAAGTTGGTTCTGAAAATTTGGACGTAGGGCGTAGCGTATGGCAAATGAACTTAAACGTCATCTGTCAAAGCGCTATATCGCCGCTATCAATTTGAATATTTTCGTTTTAAAAAGCGTTTAAAATGGTGTTTTCTCAAGAACAAAAAGTGTTTATCATAGAGTCCTACTTTAGAAATGGACGCAAGATTGATGGAATATGGAAGTATTCTATTGAGGAATGTTTCATAGAATTTCAAAATCAATTTCCCGGCGTTGTTGAGTACAAAATTTTTCAAAGTGCAGTTCAGCGTTGTGTTAATGTTTTTCGTGAAACGGGCAGTGTAACAAGAAAAGAAGGAAGCGGCCGACCTAAAAAGCGGACTGAAGAATTAAAAGAAAATGTCCAACAAATAATGGAAAATGCGCCAAGAACTTCTGTACGTGTTTTATCACAAATGGTGGGAGTATCAGTCGGTACCTGCCACACAGTGTTAAAAAAAGATTTGCGTTTGTTCTCCTATCGTTTAACTTGTCAGCAAGAACTTCATGAAGTTGATTTTCCGCGACGGGCTGTATTTTGTGAATGGTTTTTAAACAACTACGGTGAACTTCATAATATCACCTTTTTTTCTGATGAAGCCTGGTTTCATTTAAGTGGTTACGTAAACTCACAGAATATGAGAATGTGGTCTTCTGAAAAACCAGATAACTTTTTTGTCGAGGGCCCTCTACACGCTCAAAAAATTGGAGTTTGGTGTGCTCTCAATCGAAGGAGGATTTATGGACCTATTTTTTTTAATGGTACTCTTACTGCGCAAAGGTATAGAGAAGAAATTATCGCTCCTTTTGTTAACCAGCTGGAAGAAAACGAAATTACAAACTTTTACTTTCAACAAGATGGCGCAAGGGCACATACGGCAGGCGAGACGATGAATATGTTGAGGGAAGTTTTCCAAAATCGACTAATAAGTCTCAATGCTGAACATGAATTTCCACCGAGGTCATGTGATATTACGCCGTGTGATTTCTTTTTGTGGCCTTACCTTAAAAACACTATTTTTGAACTGCCTATTCCTGATTTAAACCATCTGCAGGCTCGACTTATAGACAAGATTCGTGAAATTAACAATACCCCGAGCATCTTAGAAAATGTCTTTAATTCTTTGAGGAACAGGTGTGAAAAGTGCTTGGAACAAGGAGGGGGACACTTTCAGCAGCTGCTTTAATTTATTGTTATAACAAGGAGGGGGACACTTTCCGCAGCTCCTTTAATTGTTTGTTATTGTTATCACGATTATTCTTTAAAATAAAGTTATATAGTCATTAACGTTATTGAAACTGACAGCTGCTATACAGCTCGTTGAGAAATGAGGTTAAGTTGGTCGCTATAAGCTACTCCCTACGTCCAATGTGTCAGAGCCAACTTCGACCACGTTTTTATTTGAACGCTCGTTACAATACAAGACAATCGCATAATTTAATTATTTATTTATTTATTTAGAAGTTACAATATCCAACGGGACAAAGTCCCAATTACAGGATAAGGTAAAACAGAAAACCTTAACTAACTTTTAAAAGAAAAAGACAAACTGACATTAAATATAAAATTATAAATACTACATAACATAGAACAATCAAAATATAAAATCCAAACAAAGAACTTAAGGATAAACAATAACAGACAAATAAAACAAATGAGCTAGCTAACATATACAAGATAAGGATTAAATTTACTAGACAAACAATTTTTTTATGTCATTCATAGAATGAAAAAATATATCAAGTCGATCTTCATACTTCTGGTAATTGAAAATCATTTGATATATGGGAGGTGCTATTAGTAAATTGGTACGAGGTGTGGGTAATTGTAAAATGGAGTGAAATCTAGAATTAAGTCTAGGAACATGATATAAAATCCATGATACTACCGAGTCTGCATTTAACGTGTTATTTATGATTTTAAAAAGGCATATAATTGAAAACATAATTCACCTACGACAGAAACTATTAAAATTAAAACAAGAAAGCAATAAATCTTGAGGTGTACCACGGGGAGGATAAAATCTATAATTAATAAAATGAATAGTATTTAAAAATCTCCGTTGTACTTTCTCTAATTGAATATTATAAATATTATAAATGGGATTCCAAACAATCGATGCATATTCAAGTTTGCAACGCACAAATGCTGCATACAATATATTTAAAACATTTACGTTCTGAATGTCCTTAGAATTACGCAAAATAAAGCCTAAATATTTGTAGGCAGATTTGGTTACTAAACTAATGTGCTCGTCAAACGATAATCTGGTATCGAACTTAACACCAAGGTCAGTAAATTGCGTAACTCTATTTAAAAATGATTCACCAATTTTATAATCAAAATCTAGTTTAGTCGACTGTAAGTCATACATTTACATTTACTTACATTCAGATGTTGATTATTACATGAACACCAATTGTGTATTCTGTCGAGATTATCTTGTAATGTAGTACAGTCAGTAGGGGATTTAACTTCCTCATAGAGTAAATAGTTGACATCGAGGCATTCAGTTAAGTCATTAATAAAAATAATAAATAACAATGGTCCCAGGATTGACCCTTGCGGAACTCCTGAATATTGATGGAATTTACATAATTGAAAGCCTCAATACTGCACAAATTGGTATCTATTACTAAAATAGGATTTAAACAGAGATAATAGAGCAGGGGATATATCATGTGACTCCAATTTCAAAGTTAATAAATTATGATCAAGCCGATCGAAAGCTTTGGAAAACTACACAACATCAACTTAACTGCATCCTAAGCTTCAGCAATAAATTGGGTTTTCTCAACTAGATAATAACAGTTAACTAATTTTTATGACAATTGGCATAATTATTGCATGTACCTGTATATCACAGAATAAATTTCCGTTCAAAAGTATTACTACTATCAATAACAGTTTTCTATTAAATAACAGTTTTTAGTATAGGTACGGTAGTTTAGGTACGGTGTGTTTCAGTTAGAAACATGTACATGAATCAAGAAAAATTAGCTTTAACAACTACGCATACCGTAGCTCCCATCTGGTTATGTCTTTACGGTTTGTTGATATTGCACTAGCATGTCTAACAAAGGGAAATAAAAATTCAAAAAAACTTTAAAAAACGTTTAGTTTCACAACGGAATGTGGGAAAACAAACTTATGCTGACTTTCTAAAAATCATTTAAAATTAACCCTGTGTTTTGTCTAACAGCGAGAACATATTATCAAATCTTATGTTTCACTTAATTTTGTCTTTCAAAAGATTTCTTAGGGACGCCCTATATTTGGGCCCACAGGCCTTCCAGGCTTATAAAGTTACGGATGTCTCGCCCGAAAGCTACCCCCGCACAAAGGGACTATAACGTTACGTCGGAGCGACAGTTCGGACCCGTGTAACGATTACCTGGTTAAATAAACTCGGAACTGTCAAGGGTGAAATCGTACGTCACTCAAATGATCTGCCACGGCCGGAGCTGAACTGGCCCAAACTAATTAACGAAGTGTTATCGTGGAGGCCCATGAATATTTCATCGCGCACTTTGGAAAACTCACCCATTACGGACGAAGCGGGAGGCTGTTGTTTCTGGCCCTCGAAGGAAGGTTCCAAATTGGCCCGGTTTTTAGTCCCAGGTGTCTGACGAACAATAGCGGGACTTTTCCTTTCACAGAAGGGGGCATTCCAGTTATTCCAGTTACACTGTATGTACAGTGCGTTCCCAGGAATAAGAGAATGGAAAACGTTACTCATCAGACCCATTTTTTCCTACTTGATCCTGTGTCTTGGAATTTTATATGGCTGGCTTTTCTAGTTGAGTTATATTAAGGAAAGTTATTCAGAAGGACCACGCTTCTACGTTCTACATGTGTACTTTCTCTAGATGTGCCGCAAAAAGTGAATTTTGATTTTGGATTATACTATAAAAACTTTTATCTGGTTCTTCTGTGAACAAAGACATTTTAGTTCATGGACGGTCAGTTGAGAGTTGTAATGGGCAAATATGGTCCACTAGAAACTGTGCTCTATTTGTATAAACATCTAATAAATCATGTTATCTTAAACGCCACTCCACTGTTTGTACTGGCAAAATAGTGATGTAGTGCAGCGAATGAAAATTAGATGCTAGGGAAACAAAAATATTTTGAACATTATATTTCCCATAAACAAGTTTTCTCATTTATAATATTTTTTTATTTTATTTTATTTTATTTTATTTTCTTAATACACTATTCAACAGGTACTACCCAATTATAGAACAGGGATTTTACAGACAATAATAAAAGAAGTACATTAATTACATATACTACAAATAATATGGACGTGAAAGGTGATAAGAATAATCATTGCTACTTAGAATAATTCTAGAATTAATATTTACATCGTTTATGTCAAAGATAAAAATGTGAAGTATGTTAAATATCTTATTAGTATTAGTAGTAAATCGGCAAAGCATAAGGAAAAAATCTCAATAGTAACCTCAAAAAGAGAATAGGGTTAAGCCTATAGGCAAATTTATCGTCATAAGCCAAAACTTCAGCCTTTAACTTTAGGATTCAAGGTATATCCTTCCATAAGTTTCCATTACATTAATTAGCAAATATGTATCATTCTTTCTTCTACAACTAGCTAGACTCACTTGAAATGAGTCGAAGCTCCCCCGGACACCAACTAGTTAGCATCCTAACTACCGGGTGTGTGAGTCGTATTATTATACCACCTACCTCAACACCACCCAGTATGTGTCAATCGAAGCGCAGATAAGACCCTGTGGAACTTACAAGGCACACTTCGAAGGAACCACGGCCATTAAGACCGGGAACGCTTGGCGCGTCATGGGGTTTTCATAAACATAAACGAGTATGGCATATTACTCACAAATTCACAATTCACTGAACAAATGCATTCAAGCTAGCACACACATATAATAATCAACCTTATTCGGGCACTGGCCAGGCACCACTATCAGAAAGAACACCCCTTCCTAGTTTCGACATCCCGGGCTACATTTTGGTACTCATAAATTACATTATCTCAAGGGCAAATAAACACTTGGCTCGCGCATTCCTTTTGAACAGCTGAGGTTTGATTCAAAGCTACCACGATAGTTTTCATTACAAATCAAAGTATATACTGATTCCTATTATTACAATACTTTAAAAATAAGCAAGTGTTACATACAGGTTAGGAAAGTCCCCATGGTTCATCAGCCGTTACGTGAGAGCGATAAAGTGAGTAATAGAAATCCGTGCGATTGCGAAGGATGGCTATAATGAAGGCGTCTCATAGTCACCGCCCGTTTCGCCCTTCCACAAATAAGATCCACTTCCACTTGTAATTCAGCGACCGGTGGTCATCTTTGTTTTCGTCGTTTGCCTTTCCTGTAATAGATGTCACTACTTATGCAATTTCGACTTCGGTATTCCGATATGTTAATACAATCCGTTAACAGAGGGCAGCACAATTTGTCTAAGGTGAGGCGCAGCCCTAGAAAGAGTGATGCCAGATCTACAGATTTTTTGGAATTAGGGAAATAGGAAATTTTGCTTTATTTCTTGGGACTAAACTAAATGAACTATAAATGCAGCTGAGCACTATACTCCATTTGAATAACTTCTCAGTAGGGGAAACAAGGTCACTAGATTTACAAACAGAGGTATCTATTAGCTACTGTAAAAAGTTTTCTTTGTTACGCGTTGTGCTGCCCTCTGTTAACGGATTGTATTAACATATCGGAATACCGAAGTCGAAATTGTATAAGTAGTGACATCTATTAAAGAAAAGCCAAACGACGAAAACAAAGATGACCACCGGTCGCTGAATTGCAAGTGGAAGTGGATCTTATTTGTGGAAGGGCGAAACGGGCGGTGACTATGAGACGCCTTCATTATAACCATCCTTTTCTATCGCACGGATTTCTATTACTTACTTTTTCGCTCTCACGTAACGGCCGATGAACCGTGGTGACTTTCCGACCCTGTATAAATAAATAAATAAATGAAGTAAATCAAAACAGATTTTACCAAAACTTTTACGGAAGGAGTTGGAGATTCTCATTGGACTTTGCATTTACTTACCACTTGAGATGAAATTTTTGTGAATGGTTCATTCTCCAAAGGTTCGTAATATTTTATCAATAGATGAAACTTGATTCACTCACAATGGAATATCAAATTTTCATAATTATAATTATATACAATATGATCATTTTTATTCAACCAGTATTATAGACTTTTATGCATCTATTTCCATTTTTAATGTGTCTATTTCATTGCACCTTGCAAAAATAAAATATTGTATAAAACCACTGAACACTTTTCGCAGTGTACCATTTTAATATCGTGTAGAGAACCGCCACTGAGACTGCTGGAAATGAAATATCCCAAATTCGCCAATTTTCCGTCAGGTAAGCGCCACGCCGTCCGGTTAAATTGCGCGAATAAATCCCGAAAGTGGCGCCTCGGGCGGCAACGGGCAGTACTAGCCGTAATTAATGAGAGGTGACCATGAGTCGGCGGCGGAGGGCGGGCGAATTTTGAATTTACAACGCGACGTGGGGTTAATTGTCAAGTATACATTAATCAAGTACGCTAGACAACACAATTTGCGCCTAACAAGGTTAGGAGGCTTCCGTTCCGTGCCTGTAATGTAGTCTAATAGGTGACTAGAAAGGATATTGTGACGCGCCTCACCTAACCTGAAAATGCGCCTTAACAACCCGGATTCAACTTGTAGCAAGCACGTTGTTTGTTTGAAGTTAGTCGGTACAAGGAAATGATAAATGATAACTTTGGATAGGTTCCATTTTCTTATAATTACTGTTTAAAAGGTTTACACAAAAATTTTTAACATGTATTTCGTCACTTCTGATTTTTTATTGTTTTATGCTTGCGTATTAGCCGTTGTTAAATATGGCAGAAATGCTAGTAATCTAGTCAAGTGCTGACTTTTGAACCTCTCATACTACAGTCGAATTAGACTTGAACATGAATAGTTAATTAACAATTAACATATAATGTAAATATAAAAAAGTTATCTTGGGAACAAAGAGGCATAGGTGATTTCTATTTTTTTTTTAATTACCGTAAAAATAATCTCCATTTAATACAAAAAGAGCGAATTCCCGAGCGGCTTTTGTCTGACCCTGGGACAATTTGTTTAAAACGTTGTTCTGCACGTCCTACTTTGTTAATAGTAAAGGGAAACTTAATTTCAACTTTTTGAAATTTTTCTTTTTCGATACGTTTCTTTGGATTAAATAAAACCTACATCTACATTATTAACTTCTAAATTTGACGGTAGTACTTAAACAATTAGTTGCAAAAAAACAAACAAAATTAATTAACAAATAGCTATAGTCCACGGGCCCACGTACAAAGAAAAAAATGATTACCAGCAAGCTGTAACTTTGCGTGCAGCTTAAGTTTGACGAGTCTCCCAAGATTTGACTACCAGGAAAATTCAACAGTGGTAAGTTTTCCCGTGATTTTCAGGAAAACATGTCAATCTGGCATAAACATGGAATGTTATGACCAGCACTTTTTTTTAAGTTTAAGTGAAAGATATATATTTTTTAAACCCTCCAAAAAATTGGTCCGACAAAAATTTTGGTATTTTGAGTTTGTCCCCCACCCCAAATATGTCGATTTGGTGACATTATGGTTGGTGACAACCAGCAAGCTGATTTTTCTGGGAGGGTAGTAATAAGATTTGAAATGAAATTATCTTATTGTCCTACAAAATTTGCAGTCCGATGCCCCGAAGATGTCGACTTAACGACAACATGGTTGGTGATAACCAGCAATCTGCTTTTGATTTTTTTTTCTCTAATAATTGAAATGTATAACACAATAATATACTTGTTCGCCAAAAAGATTGGAAATTTTGCCTTAAAAATGGGAAAAATAACTATTTTTGTGGTACCTAATGTTCATTCCGCTATAAAACAATAAATTTTTTAATGAAAAAATAAAGAAGAATAAATAAGAAAGTTATCTTGTTAACAGGAGCAACAGAAATTGAAATTCATAAATAATTATGTCTAACTAATTTAATTAATCTCCATCAAAATGATTTCTTTGTTCAAAAAACTTATATGTACATTTTATTTTATAAACTATTGTAACTATTTTATAAAAAATGGTAACTGTACAATGAATGCATAAATTTTTGCTTGTGTTTTTTTAAATTAAAATTTGCAATCTTGTTTTGAGAAACAGTTTACACATAGTTTTGTTCTTGAAAAACCAATTAAACCAATTTTAAACCAATTTTAAAAATATTATTATACATTTATCAACGCGTTTATTAAAAGATTGTTGTAAAATATAAATCCTTAATGCGAAATGACTTTGCAGCATTTAATCCTGCCGCCAAAGTTCTTAACAGGTGTTTATAGTTTCTCCATAAACAACTGATTTCATTTAGCCCCAAAAGCGGAAGTCTCGGCATTCCATCTCACATTTATGTACATACAATTTAAATTAAGCCGTAATTTTAGGTACGAATAATACTTAATGGACAGTAGCATACAAATGACAGCCATAAGACAAGTGGAATATGTCAATTATTTGATTTTCGTCCAAACTTAAGAAACTTCACCGCTAAATTAATAATAGGTAGGTACTTTATTGTAATTTAATTCAACAGCATTGGAAGTTTCAAAGCTCTCGAAAATGGTGCGAGACAGCTAGTTTTATAAAGTGTAGCTTTTTTGTGGAAAAAAAGTTGGAAAATAAGAATAAAAGTATTAAAAAGTTATGTCGTTTTTAACACATTCAATCTACTGCAGCTAGTGCCCTCTATGAATTTTAACTAAAATGTGAACACATTTCAATTCCTCTACCTAAAGACCTCCAAACCTCAAAATTTTGTGAAGATATTTGCATTTGTTAAGGAATAAATGAAAATAAACTAAAATAATATTTTACATTTAACACCCTGTATCTCTTTAACTATCAACTTTTGGACTAAGGTAAGTTCGGCTAAATCGCAATATTTGTGCTTCGAGAATCCACCCATGAATTTTGACCTATTAGCTCGGGACCGCCCTGTATACAATATTTTTTAATTATATAAATTTAAATTAGTCAAATTTGAGAAATTTAAACAAAATGTTTTATTCATATATTCTTTTTTTATTAAATATAAATTTTTCTTCTACATCATGCGTAAGTAATGAAACCGCAAAATTTTATCGTTTAATTTTGTCGGACAAGCAAAAAAAAACCATAATTTTATCGGACAATTAAATTCTCAGATTAATATTGCACTTGTTTAAATAATGACGCTTTTGTCCGACAGCTGGTTATCACCAACCATGTTGTCGTTGACATCTTCGGGGCGTCGGACTGCAAAAACTTCTCAAAAGTTTTGTCGGACAATAAGGTACTTTCATTTCAAATCATATAACAAACTCTCCTAGAAAAATCAACTTGCTGGTTGTCACCAACCATAATGTCACCAAATCGACATATTTGGGTTGGGGGACAAACTCAAAATACCAATATTTTTGTCGGACAAATTTTTTGGGGGGTTTAAAAAAATATATCTTTCATTTAAACTTAAAACAAAGTGGTGGTCATAACAGTCCATGTTTATGCCAGATTGACATGTTTTCCTGAAAGTCACGGGAAAACTTACCACTGTTGAATTTTCCTGGTAGTCAAATCTTGGGAGACTCGTCAAACTTAAGCTGCAAGTTACAGCTTGCTGGTAATCATTTTTTTCTTTGTACGTGGGCCCGTGGACTACTAGAGCAACAATTTCACGATCAATTGGATCGGCGTTTGGCACACATGTTGGTCATTGGATTGACCGCGTTTTCCATAATTTTCATCAACATCCATCGCTTTTTGCAATTATCATGTACAATTTTCGAAAACTGATATTTGCCCGTTCGACCCTTATATTACAGTTAACAATTTACTTTAGGTATCTTAAATTATAGGTAATTCAATTGCCCACAACATAAAATAACTAATATTCCGTTGGGTCGTCTAGATTTTCGATGTCAGTAAAAAAAGTGAAAAAACGTATAATTTGCCACTTAGCTCACTTCTTTCGAGTTACTTTTTGATACTATCATTCTACATACCCTTCCCCGCCTTAAAGTGGAATAAAATATCTACTAATCATTTTTTCTATTTTTCGGGTTTTATGATCTAATTCTACTGGAGCATCAGTAAAAACGCCGTCATCTTAATTATGTATTATTTTCAGGAATTTCAGTGAAATAAACAATATAATTATGCTATTTGTTGACTATGTTAAACAAGTATTTTATGCTTGCATTTATTCTATATAGGGAGTAACTTTAAATGGTGATTATACTTGTACAAAGGCTATCCTTAAACTTTTGCTTTCTGAAGTTCCATAATGAAAACTGAAATGTTGAAGTTGCACCAGTGGCTTTATTCTTTTTAATATATATTCTAACCCATGCTATATTGAAAGGACTTATACATCCATACAAACGACAATAATAATATTTATATGTCATACCACTGCTTCTGTAATTCTTTATCCCCAACTACATGAATCATTTGGCAACTACATGCTCAATGTAAAGCAGTTAGCTGTGTTCTTACGCCATCTTCCTTGTTATACTCATGCGAAATGAATATTTTAATAGTTATTTAAGGAAAACATCTCACGTTCCATTATACTCTCGCACAATAAGCGTTCGCTTTATAGTATGGCAGTCTCTATAGAGTTTGTTTTCCTTATACCTATGTGAAACTGAAAGCACAGCTGCAACATACGTTTGAAATTCGTGTTTATGTATAAATTTCTGGTTAAATAAAAGAAAACGACTACGGTCTATAAAAGATGCATAGAATTGTTAAAACATCAAACAAATGTAGTAATCCACGGAACAGTTTTCAAATATGTACAATTATAACAATGGTACATTATGTACCTAGTAGTAAGAGCAATACATTCCCGGAGGACAATGCAAATTAAGTCCGAGAATGTGCTTTTACTACGAGGTACACATACCTACTATTTTTTCTGAAATCGCAAAAAATGTTAATTAATTAATATGAACTAAGAAATTTTTGTGAACCTTACATTTCTTCATTATAAAAGTCAAATTCAGTTTAATACCTATAGGTTCTAAAATATATTTAAAATGGACAGTAGTGATGGTGTTCAGGTTTCCAGGATACCACCAGAGTAAATAGCAGTTATACAGGTGTCCCAGAATAACGTGTACAGCAGAAAACCGCAGATTCGTAGACTCAAAATAGGCAGATTTAGATTAATTCATCTATATCCAAAATCGCTTCATTTGGCCGCTAGATGGACTCAAATTTCGTGAAAACTTTTTGAATTTTGTTAATAACTCAAATACGTATTATTCGATTTTGATTATTTTTGGAGAGTGGACTTTTGCTTTCAATCTACTCATTTTGGTGTTATACAGAGTGTTTTTTTCAACCTACAACTTCTACAAAATTGATGTATGGTGATAATATCCGTTCATAACTTTTTCCTCTTTCGGGCAATAATTTATCTGATAGGTGCTACTATTTGGAAGTTTTTGGTTTAGGTACAAAAAAATATTTTTTAAATGTCTACATTATCTTGCAACCCATATTATAATACAAAGTAACAAAGTGCTAGTAGGCACTGATTTTGTAGACTGACTGTAATTTCAGTATGATCTTTGTCATTATGCCTAACAATTCTTAATAAGTGTTTACGACGAGAAAATATACCACCCATTAGCTCATTTTTCGATGTGGATACGCACATACGACGAATTAGAGTTATTCACAATGTGCCTAATTTTATTCAAATAATAAAAAACAATCAAATACAACCAATTGATAACATTATTATTGGTCCTGTTATTCAACCCAATAGACTGAATGGTGAATTAGAATTTTTACAAAACACTACCCGAGTTAGTGGAAGGTTAGTACTCAGAGCTAATAAGTGGTTTATGCACGATGGAGCTCAACCACATTTCACTGTAAATGTCCGGCAGTATCTGAACCATCTGGCCTGACCGTTCACTAGACTTAACACTGCGACTATTGAAAATCTGGATGCTGCTCCATATTATTATATATATGTTCGGGGAACTAACTAGAAAAAGGAACATAACCAAAGATTGGCGATGGTGATGGTGAATTGTAAATTCAAATTGGAGAATTAGACCACGTCTATCAAACTATTAATATGTATGTAATTTAAATTTACAACAAATGATTAGACAGTCTCAAGGAATTTGCATATGACCCCGAAGATTTAACTAGAAAATCGATTGATAGGATTGCGACGGCGAGTGCCGTTGTTTATTAGGCTCTACAGTGTAATAATTGAATGGGGGCCGCAAATGGAATTCTAATGTGGCGATTTGTTGATTCCCATTCAGGTCTTGACTGAACGCAGCCTTTGTAGTAAATTGTGTATTATTCTATACGGGAATGGATCGACGGGTGTGACGGAAATTTGGACGCTTCCGGGAAAGAGTTGTAAAGTGGATCAGGATTAATAGTTGAAATTATACCATAGAGGAAACAAGAGAAAGTCTATTAACATCTATACAGTGCGGTCCTGAAGTACATTGCGATAATAAAGGGTGTGAATCTTCAGTTGATTTTAAGAAAAAAATTATTCATAAACATTATGTTAACATTATGTGTACATTATGTGTAAGTTATAATTTCTCGTTAAATTGTTTTGAAACAATTTTACAGTATTTTGTATGTTCCGAAGTTTAGGTTCCGAAAAGGTTTTTTGACTTATCTTCAACAATAATTGGAGTCACAAAAAATGCCCTGCAATTTCCGAGAAATGAGTATTTAGTTTTTATTGTGAGCAGAAAATCACAATAGCATGAGGCGGATACGAAGGATGTAGTGAAATTTGATCTTATATCCATTTCTGATATGAATATAAGTGGGAAAATCCTTTTCAATATAAAAATCTGGATATTCTCTTAATAAAACTAGTTTCTCCGTTCAATTTCATTCAAAACAAACCGTCCATTTTCAATTGGAAGTGTGCAATTTCCCACTTTAATTATAATTTGGTTTTTGAGCTCATAAAAACAATTAATTATACAAAGTAAAGTGGTAAGAAATGAAAATACTTTTAATTGTTGATGCTACTATTGTTTTTACTCAAAAAACTTTAATTAATATCTAAACAGGTGTTACATGCAGCCATCTTTATATGGATTTTTTTAAATCAAAATTTACTTCATGTTTCTTATCCTCCTCATTACTAAGTGATCGACTAAGAAATCAAGTTAAAGTAACAAGATTTAAACGAGCAACAACAGCAACTACCATTGCAGCAGCAGCAACTGCAACAATAACAACAACTACAGCAGCAGCAGCAACAGTAGTAACAACAACAACAACGATACGAGCCGCATCATCAACAGGAACAACAACAACAGCAGCAGCAGGATCAGTACAAGTAATAACAATAACAACATCAGCAGCAACAACAACAATAACAGCTACTACTACTACACCAGCAGCACCGACAACTACTCTTAAACAGTAACAACAACAACAATAGTGACAACAACAACATCAAAAGGAACATTGGTAGATTATTAGTTTACACCGAAGAATCTATGGAAAGGTTAAAATTCTCGAGTTTTAAAATAAATAAATAGTTTGTTTTTCAAAGAAAATGAAAGACATCTTTTTTCTTAGAAGCATCTCGAGAAGTTACAGGTACTGATGAAAAATATTTCAAAATATTGAATGGCGTCGAATTTCTCGGAGTTTTGATTGATCCATGTATCTTTGCCACTGTACATGATTTATATCCATATTCAGTATATTTTTACCTTTAATCAGATAAACTATTAATCTATGTTTCGTCATTAACAAAATTCAAACATATTTCCTGTATTTCGAAAACTATAATTATGGACCCGCTTCTATAACATTTTTGTTTAAAAATCACCCTCAAAGAATCGCTCCTTAACGTTTGTCTACGTACTTAATTAAGATCCTGTATTTGATAACTGATGTATAATTTTTATTCCAACGACAATGGAACTGATCTTGTTAAAGTAAATCCAATAATCTGTTACGAAGTAAGGAACTGGCAACAATATTTAGGCAATATATTTTCAGAATAGATATTTTACGAAAATGTCAATCAAATTTATTTATTTATTACGTGGATATATTAATTCAGTGACACGGAATTTCACTCAAAGACAAAATTGCACATGCCGCGCTATTAGTGTGAAGGAAAATCACAAAGCCGTACATAATATTGGAAGAGACATCTAGTGAGTGCATCATGCTCCAGCAAATACAGAAAGGATTCATAACGTATTCAATCTCAACCCGTACCAGGTTTCGCTGCAAATGTATGTCCCACAAAACCACCATTTACAACACGATTTTCATGGACGATACATGCAAAAAATACCTTGTTAAAATCTACTATATTATTGTGGTCCTCCTGAGCAAAAAACTGCCACAATTATAACCATGTGGAAAGAGTATATTGTGTAATAATTGCAGAAAAGTGCTAACTTCTCACGATTTTGGAAAAGTTGAACGATTATATTCAAAATTGTAATAAAGTTAAAAACAACATTTTAAGTAAAATTGGGTGGTACTGTAACATAAATTGTGGTTAGTAGTAAATTTCAATATATTTTTTCCGTGCATATATTTCAATCCCCTTCTAGTTAGCCGTTGTTATGTCAAAAACGAATATATCATGCCGGGTTATTGGCAAATAAAACTTTTATGACTTGTTCGGCGGGATCTCCATTAAAGCGGAAAACGAAAAATCGATTCGCATGTTTTTACAACCTATATTTAGGTGGTTGTGGCTTATAACCGAGCTTGAGTATATTCTGCGATAACCATTCAGTTTTCAAAATGAATGTGTGGGGGACATGCAACGCACATTTTTTCCGCGGAAAAACCCTGAAATTGAATTGACAGCAGCGCCAGTGGAAAGTTTTATAGATATAAGAAGTGTTATATTTGTAATTAATTATATAAAAAGAAAATATGTGCTTTTATCTACCAAGGTAATAACTATTTTTAAATATAACAATGTCTTTCTTCTCTATAAAGCAACTATCACTGTATTTAATTGCAGTAAAATTTACGTAAAGAGAGGATTGTGTCAACTTTTTTTTTGATTTTTGATTTTAATTGCAACAATTTAATTGTTGAAAATTATTATGAGATTCTAAGAAAACAAATTTTTTATTAATCTTTTCAGTACAAAATTGCCATCTTTTGGCAATACTACCGACTCCATAAATGAACATTCTAGTTTTCAATAATGTATCAGAAATATTTATAACTTTAAAAACGTTTAACATTTTTAACTTTGGAATTAAATCAATATTTTTGCATATTGACAATTTTTATGTTTAACTTGCACCTTGCCTCTTTATATTAATATTTTTTATTTTTTTATTTTAATATTTTTAGAAAAACAATATTTACCTTAAAAAACAATTGAATGAAAATTTTCGAGATATATTACTCTTATTCAAGGGGGTGCACGGTGACAGTTTGGGAACGTTGAACCAAAAGGAAATATAAATATAATAAATAAAAATTTCATTGTCATTTGTGAGTGTGCATGTGAGTGAAATTGACGTTTTACTTGGTCGAGCGTATGGCGCGTGTTTTTGTGGAAGTCAGTAGCATTGTGTATTATGAGCATAGAGCGGCACACGGCTTGGCCATAGATTTAGCCTATTTCTGCTACTGCAATGCGTATTATCGATTACTAGGATAATACAGATTACTACTGTTTATCGTCCGAATTCGATTCGTCAGAAATCGGATAACTATTTTCCAAACGATAATCATGCGTATTATGTATTATCAATTATAATATGTATACTGATTTAATAAAACAGTATGTGCAAAGCCAAAACTTGTCCAGTGAACGATACCACATGGGCGAAGTCTGACAAAATTATCAGTCCGATTTCTGACGAAAATAATTTGGACGAAAATGCACCCAAAGGAGCTAAAATCCACTCGTCAGAAACCCTATTGAAAATATTTTTTTGTCCACAGCTGAAAGTCTAACGAACAATTTTTCCAGGATTTCTCTTAAACATGTTTATCTGAAGAAGCAGTCAATTTAAAATATTTCAATTTCGCTTTCCTACAGATACGTCATTAAAATTTCATTATAGCGCTTTCGCAATCATAATAATATGAATTCTGACAACAAAAATGAAATATGAAGGCTTTATGGTGGCATGAAAAAATTCTCTATGCTTATTCCACATCTACAAAACATTTTGATTTACTCGTATTACACAAACATTCCCGCGTACATACATCTGATGACAAAAGAAATTTTTTGAAGTGAGAAATTTCATCAATCCGTTTTCAGAAGCAAGTACGCCCACCGGAAATATTCAATTGAAAAAAATGTTTATGAATTTAATTTATACCGGGCGCGACGAAAGCCGCCGCTAGCAGCCACATTCCTGACATACCCAGGTTGAAAAGAAATTTAATCTAGAGACCCGATTTTTGTGGTAAGACGAAATCAAAATGTTATATCCACCGCTTGTCCCTCAGATGTCATCGCACTGCAGCGGGGGTGAATAGAAAGAGGATATTGAAACCTGCGCGCTGTTAAACAGTCAATAAAGGGGGATTATTAGAAAACTAACGAGAGATATAAGGCGGAAGGACGTTATTGGAAAAGTGTTTCTTTGTAGCAGGTGGCATGAGCACGTATACAACAAACACTCTATACAGGATGTCTTTGGACACGATATTTGAAAGGACACATTTACAGAATGACCCAACAATGTTATTTCATATTTTCTCTATTAGTAAAATTTTTATAACACCCTAGATAATATTACAGTTCTATGTCAAATGATAAAGACACTCAGAAATACAAAAACTGTGGAAAAATAAACGCAGGATCATCACATCAAGTCTTTAGTAGAAAGTATCTGTTACCATTTTTTTTTTAAAGCAGCGTATACGGTTTGTGAATCTTACAATTAGTGTCAATTACTTCTAACATTGACCTAGTTTAGGTAAACTACATAATATAATAATTTTGCTAATACATCTGATATGATATGACAACAAGGTTGTGCAAAAAACAAACTACCAGTACTTTAAGAGATGTACGATAGGTAATTTCGCTAATTTCTAGGTTAGGAGTAAGTTTCTACTGGAGTAGAGTTTAATTAATTTTATGTAATATAAGCGTGCAATGTATGAAAAAACATGCACAAGAATCAATACGCTAATATAAGAAGACTGTAAAACTTCTAAATAGAAATTTTAAACAAAATAGAAGAGGATCTTAGATGGTTAAGTTGTATATCACATCATCGTACAGCGAACGTTGATTGTATATTTAATATTCAGAAAATACAAATAATGAAACCAAAACATTTATCAAAGCGTATAAAATTCTGCAAGTGGTGTAAAAGAACATGAAACGAAGACAATTTCTCTCTTTGTGTAATCAGGTAGACTTTACAAGAGAAAAAATTTTCAATATTCATAACACATTTTTGATGTAATCAAAAAACCCCATTCAAGGCATTTTCTAGATACATTAGAGTTGGATAGGACGTTACATAATTGACGATAATGAAACATACCTTAATTTTCAGAGAATAAGATTGGAATACTTAAAGATATATCGCTGAAACTGAAACTTAGAAGGATAAATGGTATCAGCATGATGGGGTACCACCACGTAGTGCGTGGATTGTTACAGAATGGTTGTAGTACGAGAATTGCCAGAATTAGTGGATTGGTTGTTTCGGTCCTATACTTGGACACTAGATTCCTCAGATTTAAATCCGTGCGGTTTTTATTTATGAAAGCACATGAAATCCTTTGTTAATATTACACTAGCTTATCCAATGGCGGAAAAATTGCGAAAAAATAAAGCAAATTTCAGTTTTCATAACGGAATTTGAGAAAACTTATATGTTTTTAAAGGTCAAAGGTAGCTTCCAAATAAATATGGTCTCTATTCAAAGTTAGACCTAGTATAGGGTGCCCGAGTATATCGATCAAACCATTACCTAAGATAGAGCTGTCCATAAGAAAAAAGTTCTTAAAAATGATATTTTCAGTACAGGGTTTTGACCCCTCTTTAACTTTTTTGTTTTAAGAGTTATAAAAATTTTAAATACAAAAGTTGCACAATTTTTTATGAAGTTTTCGAAAATGATAGTAGAAAAACAAATGAAGTTCAAACAAAATGGCCGCTGATGTTAAATTTGTTAATTTAAATGGAACACCCTATATATTTTTACATATTTGGATAGAACGTTCCTTGTCGAGCATAGTCATATAGGATTTATTGGGTCCATCTCTAACAATAAGCGAGACACTATTAAAAAACGAAAAGAAGGTTTTTTAATTAAGAAAATAAGACATCTTGTAATTGTTAGACCTCTTTCAGGCATTTCTGCCTTTTTTCCAATTACGTAAGGATTTAGATTTAGTTGTAACATATTTTGACATATCGGTTATTGATATGGTCCAAAATGCGTATAGGTATTTTAACTAAATCTCACTAATTAGACCGTGTGAGGCCAATTACCCATAGACAATCTTATATATGGTAGGTCATTACAGTGACAGGTAGTAATGTCATGATAACATTGTTATTGTTTGACAGTTTGTATTATTATTTAATTAAAATGGGTTACACAGAAGTAGAAAATTGAAATATTATTAGGAATTAAAATAAAGTATGGAGAATATCTTAACTACTCTGTCTTAATTCCTATAATATTTAAATTTTCTACTTCTGTGTAACCCAATTTAAATAAATAATAATACAAACTGTCAAGCAATAACAATGTTGTCATAATATTACCTGTCACTGTCACGGCCTACCATATAACATTGTCCATGAGTAAATAGGCCCCTCACGGCCTAATTAGTGAGATTTAGTTAAAATACTTATACCCATATTGGACTATATAATATCGATATGTCAAAATATATTGCAACTAAATCTAAATCCTTACGTAATTGGAAAAAAGGCAGAAATGCCTGAGAAACGTCCAACAATTACAAATTATCTTATTTTCTTAATAAAAAACCTTCTTTTCGTTTTTTAATATTATCTCGCTTATTGTTAGAGTACCCACCAAACCATATATGACTGTGCTCGACAGGGAACGTTCTATTCAAATATGTAAAAATATACAGGGTGTTCCATTTAAATTAACAAAGTTAACATCCGCGGCCATTTTGTTTGAAATTCATTTGTTTTTCTACTATCATTTTCGAAAACTTCATAAAAAATTGTGCAACTTCTGTATTTCATATAGTGAATCGCCATGTACATTCAAATCGATGGATGTAATGTTTCCCCCTTTTTCATTTATTTGAGACCGAAACCTTCAAATGACGACTTTTTTTACATACTAAAGAATGGATAACTTTAAACAAAAATCACAATTTGTTTTTAAAAGTTCACAAATAAGTAAAAAAAGAATTGAAATGATAGATGGCTTAAAATTTTTTCCCGCCTCTAAACAAGTCTGGTTCATAATTGTCACTCAATCTTATAAAGGATGAAATATTAAATGCCTGTCTTCCTGTCTATATTCTTAATTTACCTTTTGATATTTTGAATATACCTATTGAAAAATCCATTTTCAGGTATTTTGACTTGAGCGTTCTGTTATGAAACGCATGTAGGCTAATATAATATTAGGGTAAACAGATATAGCGAAAATTCATAAAATTGTACAATAAACATTAAATGTCAACTACAAACTGTATAGATGACAAAACATCTGTCGACTAAGATGAGATAAGTTAATATAAGCGAAGAAATACCAAATACTACAAAAAGGAATAATCCTCCTTATCTCTGAAACTGTCTATTTGCGGACCCAGCATACTTATTCTTTTGTGTTGTGTTGTTTACTATCTTAACTGAACAATTAATGTATAAATTGTCTGTGTTATGGTTATTATAAAGTAGATTTTTTCATAATTTGACTTCAAACACGGTTTAAACGATGTTTCTACTTACCTTAATTTAAATTGCTCCAAAATTAGAAACAGAAGCGGATACTGATTCCATAAGTGTGTACCTAATTTTTTAAGGAAAGTCTCTTGCTATACAAACAATACTGTACATAAAATTTGAATATTTGGAATAAGTTTTTGCAAGTAATCATGCTTCTATTCCGAATTTAACAAATTTCACACTCGGTTTTACGGTTTTTTTATATGGCGCTTACTTCATTTAATGAGGAGTATTATGATTCGTCTTCAATTGGTAAAGGCCCATTTCTGGCATTGACGCACG
This sequence comes from Anoplophora glabripennis, assembly GCF_000390285.2. Classification (NCBI taxonomy): domain Eukaryota; kingdom Metazoa; phylum Arthropoda; class Insecta; order Coleoptera; family Cerambycidae; genus Anoplophora; species Anoplophora glabripennis. The sequence continues at coordinate 795,197 of NW_019416268.1, read as the reverse complement.
TCGTCCAATGAAATAAGATTTCTATAGAGCACGTCAATTTAGTTATTAATATAAGGAAACTGGCAATTTATCGGGCACGTCTTTGTTGTGCTACTTTATCGACGCAGACAGGGTCGCACTTTATTACGGCCTTGCAATCGGGTAACCTCAGCCCGCACTTTTCTCCTCTAACACTGGATATTGTTGTGCGCTCTGGGTTTTATGGGAGAGCGTAAAATTGCGGACGTAAATAAAGTCGCCGTGGAGAGGCTTATTAAAGCCGTTTTACGATCAGATATTAAAATAATCAGGTATTGATGGTCCAGTCAACGAGCTGCTGTAATTTACATAAGATTCTCCTAGGTCCAAGAGCCGCAACTCAAGCGAAAACGCCTTTAATTGAGAACACGATGATTTGTGACTTGATCTGTATAAAATATGTAATTTTCCTCCAAAGTTGCGTCTTCAAAAGGTACGATTCGTCGCAATGTGACCTACAAACTCGAAAAAATTACACCAAGTCTGTAGACGCGATACTATTGGTATTGAGTCAAGGTACCTCTGGAAAAATTGACAATTGATCACTGATCTGTGTAATGCATTACCGAAGTCTTGATAAAAAATTTCTGTATATTATAATGCCCTATTATCGACCTTATTGATAGTTCACCTTTGTTTTTTATATAGTTCTTTGAAATAGCGACAAAATTTCCTAAAACTTTAAACTTTTTTATTTATTTTTTTAGATAGTCTAGGTAAAAAATATGTTGTGTATACAGGGTGTCTCATAATTACCTGCCAACCCTGAACAGGCCGATTCTATGATCAAAACTAAGTAAAAAAGTTCATATGAACATGGGTCCGGAAATGCTTCCTAAGGGCACAGGGACCCATTGAAGAGGGAGGAATGGAAATCATTTCTTTGCAATATCTCTCAATCGCGTTGTGATAAATGAATGAAATTTGGTATACACAGCTAAATTTTGATGAGCAATTTGATGGACTAATCCATTTATTTCCACAAGGTCCATTGGGGTGGGTACGGGGGGGCCCTTGGTACTTTGCGTGTGTAACTTTTTCATCTTTGACTTTTTAACAAATTGGACAGCAAATTCCGTTTTCCCGAACTGTTTTACGTTAAAAAGGTACTCTTGTTTCAAATCGTTATCTTTAACGGTTTCTGAGAAAATCGCTCTTGAATTAATCCCACTTTGGTCAATTTCATAGTAATTTAAACAAAAAATAATAATAATAATTTAATACGTAATCAGTAATACACATTATTGATGTAGAACAATTATGATATGATGATTTGTTTATGGCTTTTGCGATGGTAATGCTGCGCGGCAGAACGCGAGTACGGCAGAAGGTTTCCAAACAGAAGGCTGACATCAAGGAGGACATTCCTCACTGTATTCCGCAATTTAGCTGCAACCGTCACTTTTCGAAGGGATCATAAGATGGAAACTTAATTTTGATAACAGACAACAAGCTATTTTAAAAACTGTTCAAAAAACCCTCCACCTTCTCTGATACAAAGTCTTGCCCTACGTGTAACACTTCTCGAAGCTATTAAGATGCTAAAACGGTTTTGACGAATTTCATTGGCTGCATCATTGATACGCTGCAGCAATTCCTCACGGGTATCGACTTCGGTGGCGTAAACTTTTTGATTTAGATATCCCCAGAAAAAGAAGTCCAGCGGGGTTAGGTCGGGAGAACGCGGCGGCCAAGCTACCGGTCCGTGCCTCCCTATCCACCGTCCAGCGAAATTTTCGTTTAGGAAATTTAGAACATTGCGACCACTATGTGCCGGGGCTCCATCGTGTTGAAAAAACATGTTACGTCGTAAATTTAGAGGCAGATCATCGAGAATTTGGGGAAGATTTTCTTGAAGTAAGTTTAAATAAAGATTTGAATTGAGACGTTGTGGAATTTCAATAGGTCCAATCAGAGTGTCGTGAATTATTCCCGCCCATAAATTTATGGAAAACCGTTGCTGGAAGTTTGTTCTCCGAACAACATGTGGGTTCTCTTCTTCCCAATAATGAGAATTATGAAAATTTAATTTTCCATTTCGGGTAAAAGTAGCTTCGTCACACCACAAAATTTTGGAAGCTTGCTCGTTGTCCAGCGACAAAATCCAGCGACAAAATTGCATACGTGGCGCAAAATCTTCTGGTATCAAGCCATGTACACGTCGATAGTGATAGGCATGTAGACCTTGTCGCTTTAATATTCTTCCAACCTGAAATGTTAGTAGCACATCTAATCAATTCTGTTAAGGAAATCTTTAAGATATGTAGTACCGTTGGCCGAGGAACATTTATTTGCCTTGAAATGTTCCGTATGCTAGTCGTAGGATCTTGTTCAATAGCGTCAAGGACCTCCGCTTCCCTATTAATCCTGGGACGTCCTTGACCCGGTGCCTTTCGAAAAGTGGCGGTTGCAGCTAAGTTGCGGAATACCGTAGGGAATGTCCTCCTTGATGGCAGCCTTCGGTTTGGAAACCTTCTCCCGTACTCGCGTTCTGCCGCTGCAGCATTACCATCGCAAAAGCCATAAATAAATATCATATCAACTAACTCTTGTCCCGTAAACTCTTCCATTTTTTTCGCTTAGAACTATTAAATTGGCAATCGGGTTGACAATACTTTGACATAAGAATACCTTGATAATTTTGTTTAAATTACTATGAAATTGACCAAAGTGGGATTAATTCAAGAGCGATTTTCTCAGAAACCGTTAAAGATAACGATTTGAAACAAGAGTACCTTTTTAACGTAAAACAGTTCGGGAAAACGGAATTTGCTGTCCAATTTGTTAAAAAGTCAAAGATGAAAAAGTTACACACGCAAAGTACCAAGGGCCCCCCCGTACCCACCCCAATGGACCTTGTGGAAATAAATGGATTAGTCCATCAAATTGCTCATCAAAATTTAGCTGTGTATACCAAATTTCATTCATTTATCACAACGCGATTGAGAGATATTGCAAAGAAATGATTTCCATTCCTCCCTCTTCAATGGGTCCCTGTGCCCTTAGGAAGCATTTCCGGACCCATGTTCATATGAACTTTTTTACTTAGTTTTGATCATAGAATCGGCCTGTTCAGGGTTGGCAGCTAATTATGAGACACCCTGTATACAGGCTGTTACAAATTCGCTTCTCACTACAGGGATCTCGGAAACGGTAAGAGCTACGAAGTAGCTTAAATGGTGGCAAAGTTGCGTAATCAGGGGACCAACATTATTCCTCTTAAAAATCAAGGCTAACATGATTAGTTTTCGAAATATTTGAAAAAACCGAAATTTTGGAAATCCGTTTTTGTTTAATTTCAGCCTTGTTTGACGTGATATTCAAAAAAGAACAACACTTCTCGTGGCCACTTTTTATCATCTATCGAACGGCATAATCAATATTTGTATGTAACGTTTCGTCTCTCCAGGACTATCATCAACTTCATTTTTTAAAAAACGACCCTAGAAATTAATTTTATTACATTTTTTGCAAGCCTTCATGACCCCCAATACTTTATTGCCTCAGCCCGAATCAGATCAGACGTTTTAAATCGAAAAATTCATCTTCAGTGTAGGTATTCGTTCCAAATTTATCTAAATTTTTTATTTAGATTTCTTTGTTTATTGAATTATCGTACACTGTGAGTGTCGTTAGACCCTGTGAAATCCATCTAGTTATTTAAACTATTAGCACCACGCATTATAATAAAACATTTATTATTATTAACTATTACGATCACTTGGTCATATATGACTCAATAAGTTGTTGCGTTAAAATTAAAACATTAATACAATTTTAATTTTATTATGACAAATTAATTCTTAAAAATGCATACGAACAACCAAAACGCCAACTGAATATTACTTTTTAAAAATTTCAGGAAATGTTCAAAAACATTTTCGTTTTCGCAAAAGTTAAAAATGAAGATCAGCATAATATTATCGGAATTTATTATAACTGTAACTGCAACTGTGAAAGAGCATGTCAGATATATTTGTATGAATATCCTAAAAAAAATAGATCGGAATTTGTTTGAATTTTGAGCACTCGAGATGCCAAGAAATAACTATGGACACGGGAATAAAACTCTAATGTTCTATTTTAATGCGTGATGGTAATAGTTTAAATAACTAGATGGATTTCACAGGGTCTAACGACACTTACAGTGTACGATAATTCAATAAACAAAGTAATCTAAATAAAAAATTTAGATAAATTTGGAACGAATACACTAAAGATGAATTTTTCGAGACAAAACGTCTGAATCTGGTTAGGGCTGAGGCAGTACAGGGTCGTATTTTAAAAAATGAAGTTGATGATGGTCCTGGAGAGACGAAACGTTACATATAAAAATTGATTATTCCATTCGATAGATGATAAATAGTGGTCATGAGAAAGTGGTCTTTTTTTTTTCAATATCTCCTCAAACAAGGTTGAAGTTAAACAAAAAGGATTTTCAAATTTTCGGTTTTTTTCAAATATTTCGAAAACTAATCATGTTAGCCTTGATTTTTTAGAGGCATAATGTTGGTCCCCTGATTATGCAACTTTGCCCCCATTTAAGCTGCTTCGTACCTCTTACCGTTTCCGAGATCCCTGTAGTGAGAAGCGAATTTGTAACAGCCTGTATATATCCCTGTATAGTTCTCTTAGACTGAGTATCTATGAGTATATTAGTTTTCATTTGTAACTAACTGCATTGGACTGAAAGTAATTATTTAATTAATACACATAATTAGACCATTTTTAGGTGATTTCGTCGTCAAGATTTGTTGGAGTAATTCCATAGAATTTAATTTTTTTTTAGAACTTTGTGGGAAAGTAATAATTACACTCATCAATCCCTGGCTTAGTAATCCATTTAGTTCGGCCTTACTTCTCTTACAGAAAAGGCTAGCACTGAAAATAATAAGATTAATGCAACACACTATGCTAATGAAACAGGTTTCTGGATTAGCTCTAGAAAGTTTTTCCTTCGACCAAATAATGCTCCTTTCTCTTCAGCGATATATAACCAGAACTACGGATTCCTATATTTACATTTTCATATCCGGTTATTCCAAATCCAAAACTGTGTTTCTGGGGGCATTAGAGACGATTAATCCGATGTTTTAGAGACTAATGCGCATATTTACAGTAATATTCCAGAACGATTTGGGTTTTGAACTAAATATTCAGGGTGTAAATGAGAAATGCGAGAAAATAAGGAGGTGATTTCTCGTCAAAAAATAAAAGCGGTCTGTCATGCAAAAGAACCTCTCATTTATTTCTTAACATGGAGAAAGTTACAATAATGAAATTAAATAATTTCTTTCTACTACGTTAATCATATGTATCTGCGTTTATCTTTTGCAACATCTTGTACAATGTGATGTAAAATTTTAAACGTTATTCTAGTAAAACCGATTGAAATTACTAGAAAACTCTCCTTGTATTACAAAATAAATTGTAAAAGGTATCTCACAATTTCCTGCATCTTCTGAATATGAATAGAATAATCATCGTTTTCCCATCAAGAGAAATAAAAATGTTTCATTATGCTTGATGAAACAAAACGTCTGTTTTTGAGGGAAACTATCTTTCCTGCATTACAGAGACGAATAATGTTTATATATGCTCCACAGTGTTTCCTGCTAAAGGATTAGTTGGACTCATAAATCTATGACTTATACTTATTAGCTTAAATGAAATAATTAGTAGGTCAAGTGAAAAACGAGGAGACTGAAATTTTTTAACCAAAGCGTCTTCATAAATAAACAGAAATTAAGTTCTTTTACGATTCCGTTTGTACTTTTAAAGTTTTCCTTTACCAAATTTTATTGAAATAATGAATAATGAAGAAATGAAATAATTAGTAGGTCAAGTGAAAAACGAGGAGACTGAAATTTTTTAACCATAGCGTCTTCATAAATAAACAGAGATTAAGTTTTTTTACGATTCCGTTTGTACTTTTAAAGTTTTCCTTTACAAAATTTTATTCCCATAGACCTATATTCCACGCAAAACTTATTTCTGGAGAACGTAATAAGCGTTCTCTTTTTTGCCTCATCTCCCAAGTCTGGCGAGAAAGTGTCGACGTTTTTGTAAACATAAGAAGTTTCAGTGACTCGACGGCCGTCCAAACTCTTCTTGACTATCTCATAACGCCTATTCGGGTCTGATTATTGAAAATATATTTCATTCTCGAACAGAAGTTTTTATATTTGGAGACTCATATAACAATCCCCAATTGTTTTCGTTCTAGAGAAATGGTCATCTAATATTTCTTGGAAAATACTTTTATAGAAGCTATTTATGTTGCTACACCTGAGCTAAATGAATTTTCCTTTATATCGCTACCATTAAGCTGATTAGACTTCAGGGTATTTCCAAGAGAAAAACGAAAAATACTGGCTTAACATGAAAATTGTATATATTGTAGGTATATCCTATACGTCATTGGTGTGTCTAATCGATACAAATCGGTAGAACATTCGTCTATAGCTTAATTTTTCTTCCCGTATCTTTCATTGTCAGATCATAGTACACTGATAATCACTTCGAACAACAGGGGAGAGGGTTTAGAATGGGAAGCGAGGAGCTCTGGAGGCCATGCATACGATACGTTAGGGATACGTTACATTATTATTCTGGATAACTTATTAATTAACTAGCAGCTTGGCCTGGGGAAAAGTTGCTGAACGTGCCCCCTGGTAATCTTTATAGCATCCAAAGTAACATTATCCACCTTTGAGAAGGAACTTGCTGGAAAGAAGGAGTTCTAAGTAAGAGCAATAGTCGTTATGGTACGCTACAGAATTAGTTGTTAAGTGAAGTTAGGAATTACAAAGTTTCTGTTTACTATACAAGGTGGTTGCTGTTATTAATTCATTACGAAAAAGAATAGATAGTGGTTTTATTTGCAGCGTGTAGTGTAGATACTGCTATATTTTATTTTCAACTCAGCATCCTAGTACATTGAGCTAGTTTGTATCACCATGGGTTAAGTGGTATCTCTTCCGGATCCAATTTCGCTGTTCGTAAAGCTCTAGGCAAGTTGCCTTTTATGGTCTAATGTGAATTGAGCCTGCGTTCTAGATTTCCATCATACAGCCCAATTCTCACGACAGCAACTTTTCTATTTCTTGATGACCTTGACCTTCAATCTTACCATTTTGATGATCAAGTAAATTATTCCAGTATCTCTCCAGTACATTCACTTCAATTACATATTTCCAATTCGTTTATGTACTACAATTCAGGGAATTACTTTGTTAAGAGATAAGCTTTAACCTAATTCTCCCGAGTTCTTTAAAAACCACCATGCAGTGTATGATTTGATGACATATGAGTTGAAACAAAATAACTAGGGAAAATGTTCACACTATTCATTTTAATTTCAACATAGTGTAAGTAACACCTGCAAATACCTCACATTGCCTTTGTGTACATCAGATGGGGCACACAATAATCCAAAAGACTCATTTATATAAGAGCCCCGACGTGGTGGAAGATACGAAAGCTTTGACTTGCGGCGTAGATATTTCCTGAAACAACTCTCAGTAGTTTGCTTTATATAAATAGAGTATATTAAAATAAACAAGCACATTACTTTGTAATAGCAGCTCGTAGATAGGGAAAATGAACTTTGAAAAAGCGAGACTTATCCCTCAAGTTCGTAGTTTGCTGTAGTATGTTATTAGAGTTATGCAGAAAATATAACTTAGAACTAAATTTATAGAGAGAATAATCATCTTAAGATATTTGTAGTAATGTTGTTGTTGATTATAGCAATCTTTAAGAAAATATTATTGCTAAAATGTTGTAGCGGGAGTTGCAATTATGATCAATGACTATAAAAATTTAGTCATTAGTGATGGAAATTTGATTTTAATCGCTAAAAACCCACCTATAAAACACTTACAAAAATTATTGCTACGTAACGTCAGTTTCTTATAAGTGTTCAACTTCCACTTTACATCTCCTCCAGCAGAAGCTCCGGAAGGCATAATTTATCCACTGTTTACTTTTAATTATCCAACAATTTCCGATTTTTAACGGCATCAGAAGTCAATACACTTCCACTTCCGTCCCGCTCGGCTTTTCCAACAGCGACCGGCGTAGATCAATAGGGCGAAAGAGATTGATTATAAAATAAACACTAGCCTAGATAAGGACAAGAACGCCCACGGAGTTTTTATGTTGAAGCGATCCCGGGCGCGATATCCGAGGACCTGTTGATGCTTTTTCATATTATCTCCAGCGTCAAAACGTCTGCACTTGATGAATGGTCGTCGCGAAATATGAACACTTGAAGGGGAATAACGTCGGGAGACATTTTATTACTTTTCCGAAATGGCTTGCTCGGGATATAAATCTACTGGCCCCACATTGCGGAAAAATGTTTTTTCCGTGTGAGAAATTATATGGTAAAGGATGAACTAGGAGGGAACTTCACACGAATGCGTTTTCGTCTTTGGATATAAACGAAAGGGCCCCTATGTTGAAGTTAACGTACCGTTAATAGTGTCATTTTGAGAAATAAGTGATGCAGATGCTTAGTTTAAAGCTAGTACTTTAGGAAGTTTCATCATGAAGCAACAAGTGACCAATTCTAATTTCAGTTGGTCATGCATGTTCCCTATCTGGACTCATTAGATTCAAGTTACATCCTTATTGGAATTCGATTAAACTCCAATTATTGAATTGTTTATTTCAAAAACTACATAATCAAAAAGTTAAAATTCCAGTAGATTGAAAAATTGTTTTGTATTAAAGGTATAAATAAGTATTTTAAATTAAAAGATATTATACTAATGTAAACTATTTACGTGACTACTACAAATGTGGAGAAAAAGACGAAAATATGAATAGTTCGACATCCTGAGTCGGCTATATTTAATTATTTTCAAGTTTTCATTAAATTTTATCATCCTATGCATCAGCAAATTTAATTCAGCAATAAAGAGAGGTAATTTACGACAGATCATTTCTGACATTTTTGGGATATTTTCCATTTTATATGCCATATTGGATCCGCCATGTTACGTTGTCATAGAGCCATGTTACGTTGTCACCATGTATAACGTTTTTATTCATTTTTCATATTCTTCAAACTAAAATACTATTAATAATAATGATTTTAAAAAAATTGACCATGTTTTTTCAGATTATAGCCGCCATCTTGTTTTTTTTTATACTACGAGTGCAATTCTAAAGCAGACATTTCAGTGAAAATTTTGGTACCCTGTTGAGCTTTTTTAGATATAATAAATTTTGGGCAGAGAGGTAGGCTGGTTGATATGGATGTCCCATAGATAACACTATTTAATCTATTGTTTCACAACTCCGAAGTTGGGAAGAAGAGAACGTCCTCTTATAAGGAAATAATGTAGTACTTTGGAACAACGATCTGTATCTGCCAATAACCGTAAAAATCTTATAACCATATGATTTTTATTTTGGTTCAGGCAGTTATCTCTGATAATTCATTGATATGTTCAATTAAATAGTTGTCCAAGAAGTATCGAACATTTTGCCTGATCCATAATCTCTCAGTAGGTAGGTATGACAAATACAGCAGCCAGATCCAAATGACTATTGATACTAGTTTATCTATCTAAGTCAATAGAAAATATATCCCAAAGTCAAGCAAAGCAACTTAAATCTAAATATCTAAATTCTAATTCTTTATTATTGCACTGACTTTATAATCATTGATAGATATTTAAGTGTGCGTAACATCCTTTGGTAAACTCAGAATCAAGCTCTCAATCTCAATTAAATTGTATAGAAAATTTACCCCAAAATCAATCCAAGTGGTTTAAATCCAAATATACAATTAGTCCGGAATAAATAGTATTAAATCCAAATGGATTGTTATTGTAGTGACTTTATAATCATATATTCATATACTTTTATATACGACTCAAACGAGAATCAAACTATCTCGGTTAAATTCAATAGAAGATATATCCTCAAATCTACAAAATCAAGCAAAGCAACTTAAAACCAAACATGAAGAGTTTGATAAAATTTTATCGAACTCCAGTGCTAATTGAATTCTAATTTGGATAATTTTTTGTATTCCTGATGAACTGTTGTTAGATATTAATTAGATTTGGTTCAAACGGAGTCTAATATGAATTCAATTAAAATCCAGCAAGAATCTAGATGCTAAATAAGATTGAAAGAAAAATAAAATTTTGGATGTTTTCACCTCGTAAATAAATGTTTCTGTAGGTGTTACTTGAATCCTCTACGTATATCACAAACCCTTGCTTGAGGTCTTTATGGGCCCCTGTGCTAATTTCTATACATAATAGACCCCGACTTGTTCAGGGTAGCGCATAAGTTTAGAATTGGATTGAGATAAGGTTACTACAGCAGTTTGTTGTTTTGCTGGTTTGGGAAACGAAAATATATACTGTGTATCTCGGGTCATATACGGTGAATCAGGCAACTGACACAAATTGGCAAGATTTCTTCCTAAAGACAACTGAGGGACAATACAGTTGATTGTACGTAGTTTACAAGCTACGCTAACAGATAAGTTAAAGTAAGGGTTGACGCTTGCCCACAAATTTTGACGTTTGTGGACCAGCAAGGTCCAAGGAGTGTTGCTAAAAAAAACACATGTATACTGAATAAAATAGGTATTTGTCAAATCAATCCGGCTAAAGCTACCTGGAGGGTAGGGGTTTTGAAAATAAATGAATTCAATTCATTAAAAAATGTTTGACGATGACTCCACTTGATCTCGAGTGCACTGGAGTAACTTACTGGAACATTAAAAATTTAATCGGTTGGCAACCACACGTATATCGGAGACCCCGATAATAATTGTTGCAATTACCTGGCGAGTAGGTTGCGCCGGCTGCGACTACCTAATTGGCCGTATAGTTTGACCAAGTGAATGGAAACAAATTGAGTTTCCAGTCTGCTGCATGAATCCGTGGAGCAATCATACTTACGATCAGCAAACTCATTCAAATGTGCCCGGCTCGTGGGGATAAAGTCAATTTTTATGGGCAATAACTAGCCCCGTTTCCTGTAAATGATACTTTTTATACGGAATTGGCTCAGTTGAACTTTCGAAAGCCCGGTAATAAATGTAATGCCCTTTTATCATAGTTTTATTTTCTTTTGAATGTGATTCGTTACGCCGTTCGAGGAGCTAGGGGTATAAATATTTTATATGTGCCTGTATCTCACCTTCGAGCGCTGATGAAATTTAAAGACGGCTGTAAACGGCTTCGGCCCACGTAAAAGTTTCGCGGCAGTTCTGCTTATCTGGTTTACGTTCTTGTCAATTGTTTCCAGTTTGCTTTCCCTTATTCTTAACTCACTGGCGCCCCAGTCGTTGACTACTTAAATGTATAGGACGCTTTAAGGTATTTTTTTCGCATTTTCCATCCAAAAGAGGTAAGCAATGGCGATACATCAAGATTTTATTGATGTTTCGATTTAGATGAGATGAACATCACCTTTTTCCCATCCAAAAATTATTTCTAAAAAATCTTATCAAATGAAGTCAAGGCATGTTCTTCCGTCCCAGAAATCTACGTAAGCAAAAGATATCTAACCCCACAGACAGTATTTCTTACTGTTAGTATTGCGGAAAACAACCAGTCTATAAGCTACGTGCCCCTTAGCATTGAATTAAATCAGCAAAATGTAGTAAATTGCTAGACACGAATCTGAAGTAGGTTTGGTGCCAGCACCCACCATTTTCCGGAAAATTCCCTCCAAATTACGTACGTAGTGTGAAAAACTGGTCTGTATGCAGAATTCCAGATAATATGCGAAGAGAGGTATGCCAACTCTTTTATCTCCAAGAGAAAAAGCTTTCTCTTTCTGTTCTTACCTATAACCTTACAATATCTTTCCAACAATAATCCTCCATCATATTCAAGTTTCATGTTACATTTTTTCATTCCATTTACATCTTGCTGAAATCGTTCACATTGCTCTTCGCTATAGTCACCTAGATTGTTGGGCAATCCATGTAATCCAAGTTTTTTTTTACTTAATTGTGATTATCCAAAAATGTTTCTATTACATTTTCATTCATTTTGAATACTCTTCAGTTTATAATTGCTAACTTTTGGAAATTTATCTTCCTACCTCTACTGTCCTATAAACACAGAAACAAAGGACACTTAGTAAATCCCGATTGCTTTTCCAAGATAATGATAACGATTTTAAAATCACCACAAATTCGCTACTTGTGCTATGAATATGCTTCATACTACCATAGTTTTCTTTCAATTTTGTTGAGTGTGCTATTGGAATTGAAGCATACTTATTGCCATTATACAGTAGAATCGCCTTAAAAACTTGTTTTGGAGTGGATAGAGGAATGAAGGTGTGAATGAATAACATCAAATCGTTGTCTTTATAACGATGTGTTTTAAATCGTTTATTTGTCCTTTAACGTTGGAACAATACACTAACGTACTCTCTTCATCTGAAGATAATAATATGTTTTTGATGCACAGAATATTTGGTTCATTCAGCTGGAAGATGTTTCTTCTTAAGTTTTCCAGCTTTCCCCATCTTTTGATAAACCCATGTTCTGATTCCCATGAGATGATTTCACTTACTGAGTTTGGGAATGTTTCTTTCCTCCCACATCTGCACTGTCTATTTCTTTGTCATCGTCTCCATCTTCGTATTCCTTCTCGTTTCCAAATTCCTCAACGGCTCCGAAAATATCAGAGATCTCCCACGATGTTACATTCTCTAAGCATATTAGCAAATAACCCATTTTTTGAGGATTTGGGAGGCACAAAAATCGTGAGTGCTGATGTCAAACTGACTTTAGATTCGTATTCAATGAGTCTGAAAACAACAATAATAGACTAGGCGGTATCTGTTTTGGTTTGGGTGAATCGTATATCCACGGAGATTTTTGGCTTTTTGGCTTCCAAATATCACTAGAAATGATATTAATATCATTCGCGCACTGAAAACTACTTATTTGATATAAAAATGAATATTTCCTGTATTATAATATTCATTGAGGTGTATTTCAGCAAAATGTATCTGATAAAATATTTTCAGTGCGTCTCCAAGTGTGTGTTTTTCCATTTTCCCAAATTTGTCCAATTTTTTGATTTCGAATGAAACACAGCTTTTCCCAAGTTTCCCGGTTTTCGAGAGGCTTAGAAACAAGACATGGATTAATATATTAAATTAGTATTAAGAACTATGTTTTTAAATAATTTACTTACATGTATAACGAACTTTTATTGGCTTACAATCTTTCTGTTATGAAAAACGTTCATTGTATTCAGAGTTAGCTCTTTAGTTAGTAAAGATGATTTGATTAACTTGTCAGCCAGTTCCTGTCTGCTGGCAACTTATGTTCTATGGAGTATCGAAATGGTATTATTATGCAAAACGGACGAGGGACTAGGAATAGGATGAGTCATTAAACAAGATGTCCTTTCCCCAAAACTGACAGGGACACCGGTCTATAGGTACTTCAAATTTAATGATGCCTGGCAAGCCCTCTATCGGAAGAAAAGTGAAATAAAGCTTCCTTCCTACCTAGCAGGTCATTTAATAGAAGGTAAAAAAAACAATAGTTTATTATCCGAATTACATACATCTATGTACTGGCTTGAATTAAAATCATTAAAAAGTTAAATTTGATAATCTACAATGTGATTGACGACTTTGAAAACCACCGAGTAACAAAATTCAGTTATAATCTTCAAATTTTGAATACTTCCGATTTTTACATTCGCGATATTGGATCCGCCATCTCATCAGAGACCCCAAAAACTCGCGGTAACAAAATTCGGGTAAAAATATTGAACAAAAAAAATGTGTGACTTAAAGTGGGACCCTGATATTTTCAATGTGTTACTTTTCATTATAAAGCTTTCCTTGTATTTACTATTTCACTTTATGTTAGGGGATATTTTAGCGTTTTACTAAAAACATGACTACAAATTACAGCACGAAGTTTGAAGCTTTAAAATACTAGCTTTATTACAAAAAAAATTAAAATTTCTCAATTATATTAGAGTATCAAAATAAAATGTTGAAAGGTAAGCGACTTCTAAAATTTCCACTTAATTATTGTCTTATTATCAAATTTAATTAATAAATCCTTGGGATCTGGTATATCTGCTAAATATAGAAATTGAGAAAATATTTATTTAGAAAGGCTTATTATTTACGAAATTGAATAGCCGCTTTTCTGTAAAAAGATCTTTTTAACAAATATTACAAAAGCCACGAACGAATTTACTGAAACGTCTTTTATTTAACTGAATATATTAAGATCGTTTAGATAAGCATATTCAGTGCGTCCCGTGGTTATCTGCCGAAGAAAAGAAACTTTTTTATTTGAAAATATATGAAAAAAGTATAATTGTTATATGCATGTGACAAGATAATTAATGAAATGTGTTTAACGGTTTCATAAGAAGCACACCTTTCCTATATGTAGTAGTACTAAAGAAAGAACAAGGAAAACGCATTGAGATTGCCCCCACAAATCAAACAAGATTTTTTTAAAGTTTCAACTCCCTTTATATGGCAGCTTCTTCTCACTCGCATTCCTCCCAGTCGATCCTCGGGACTTAATGCGCAAACTTTCTTTGTATTCGGCAACTCTAAACGTTCCTAGATTACGTTTCTCGCAGTTTTTTTTTAATAAAACTTCCTGGGAGTTATAATACCAGGGTAATAGTCGGGGACTGACTGAGGCAAATCGTTCCTACAAAAAACAGCAAAATTATAATTTAAAATATACTTAAACTGCTTTGAAGTTAAACTCATACTACTGATAAAATAACAGAGAAAGATAAATTGTTTACGTTCAAGTGTAGGGATATCACAAGACAAAAATAGAAAGGCAATCACAATAGGAAGAGAATCATTTACCATTGTATGAATATCCTTATTTCACATAGTGCATTGCAATTGGATAACAATTGGATTACGTAGGTCTCATTATTCTTGTACAAAATGGTATTAGTAATCTAATTTCGCTACGGGATTAGTTTGCAACAAATATTGCTCAAAATATCCCTAATTATTCGCAAAGCTTTCTAGCGTTCCGAAATTAGCAATTATTCATAGTTTAATTGAAGTTCTATCACGTACTTTAGTTTCTTGGTACCATCGCTCTGATATTCTGTTTCTGATTACAGTTTTATGAAAATCATCTCCCGCATTAAGAATCCGATGTAGTTTGTAGTTTCGCTTTCGATTTTGTAATGTCGTTAACTAAAATGAAGCTTCGTCTTACAAAAAATACCGGGGTAGTTAAAAATGTATACAGGACGTTTATTTTTAACGACTTGCCAGTTTTAACTTCTTCAGTTTCTTTCAGTTTCAGTTCAGTTTCTTTGTTCGTGCCAAAATATATAAAATATTTATTTACACAAGTCAAACAAAACTATAGACAATGAATAGTCTTTATCATAGATAGTCCAGGTGGTAGAGCATTCGAAGCGTTTATATTTGAAATCATCTTTGTTGTACAGAAAAATCCCAAATATTATGCATAATCCAAGTTTGCCTATTCCAAAAAACCATTGCTAAATTCAGGGGAACAATAAATATACAATAAGAACGAAAAATCAGCCGTGTTTCGATATATTTTTCTCTATAACACTGAAAGTAAGCCCTAAATAAAAAAAGTCATTCTTTATATTTTGTTTGTTTGACGATTTTATATAACTGCGATTCAAAAAAGTTGAATTTTGCATTAACAATGGGCGAAAAATAGTAGAAAATCATAATGTATATTTGGAGCAATTTTTAAAATAAGTAAATAATTATAAATATTGATGAAATTTTGTGAACAAATAGTAAAACATATGTATGTTAATTCTACCCTAAAAATTTTGTAACGATCGATCGCGTGGTTTTCGATTGACTGGATTCAAAAAGTTTATCGCGTACCGTGGGTTTAAATTAAGGTTTAGAAAGAGCACACAATTGTTTAGAGATTCTTGTTGTCATAATAAATAATGAACAATACTAAAAATACCTATTTTGACAGTTTTATAACCATTTATAATTTTTTTAAAATTTTTCACCATTTTACTCTATAAACAATTATTTATTGGTCAGAGAATTTTCTATGCAATCGATAAAATCTTACACACACACAAACTACGTCGTAACCCCTTATTTTTTAGCCAAATACGATAGCAGTCTACTTTGTAGATTCCGAGATATTGGAGATATATTTTTTTGGAATAGGCAAACTCGGATTCTTATGCTACATAATATTTGATATTTGTCTGTACAGCAAAATAGATGACTTCGTGAGTCTCAACTAAGGGTTTTGTAAAGTACTACTACTTCTAGAATCTGAATATGAGTCTCATTTCTCACAGTCTATACTTTTGAATATTGTTCTTTGTGTTCTTCATGTGTGGTTACGTTAAAGAAATATTTGCAGGACTTTTGAGCCACATACAACTAAGATATTATTTTCTGATAAGCAATAAAAGCAAACTGTCAAAGTCCCAAACCAATATGAAATATCCCCCTTACCCTTGTACGTCAACTTATTTTATGATAGAGAAGAGATATAACAAACTTCTGTGTAAGCCATAACCCAGCTCAGTCTAAGTGGCGAGGTGGACCAGTAACGAAAATGACACTAATATTTTTCCCTTCGCATCTTAATGTTTCCATTTACATAATACGACAGTGGCAGTCGAGGAATAAAAGGACCCCGCCCATCGAGTTCTGCCGCGAAGTATAATTTACTTCTCCAGAACTCGCCGAACTTTCTTCGCTCGCTCGCTCAGGCAGTTGGACTTAATCGACGATTGAATTTCTCTATTTTCAGTCCAATAGTTGGAAGTACACAAAGATATGAGCTCATGTAAAGGTGATCAATTTTGTTTGACGCCTCACAAAAGTTATAAGGCTGATAACTTTTTTATTTTCTGGTGTTTGACGAAAATTACTTATTTGTATATTTTTAGCCTTGAATATTGAGATAATTGTAAATTAAGAGAAATAATGTAACCCAGATCTATCTATACATATATACTATCAGTGAGATGTAAATGCTGACAACTAGCGGTGATATTTTTAAAAATGGGAACAGAGGTGACGAAATATGATTGTCGAAATAATGATAAGATATAAGGCCCTACATTTACGAAGCACCTGTCTAACGTATATGTTGTACGACAAGTATGCAGTGGGAAAAGGGTCACAGTTCAGGAAGTACGGAGCTTTACGAGCTCTATTCATTTGTCGGGAATTGAAGGCCGACAGAAAACTCCGACCCATATAAATCCGATCCAATATCAGTCTGTAACAATGAGGGGGATATTCTTTACGACCGAGATCTATTTTACTGCAGCTAGAACGTCAACAACATCGCCAATTTAAAGCTGAACTTGTAAAATTGCCGTCAAACAACTTTTTGCACAGCTTCGTTATAGAACGGTATGAATATTAGAACAAGGGAGTAAAACAGTTTCCTGTATTGGGAATGCTTCTGTAACGATCACCTATACAATGTCAGCAAAAGAAGTTGCTTTTTCTCATTTGTTTAAAAACAAAACGGGCCTACTTCGTGTTTCGTTATTCAATACCAACACCTTTAAAAATATAATACTTGAAACATATAATTCTGTATATTTTACAGAAAACAGAGAACAGCGATAATTTTTTTAATCGGTGAAATATGATTCTGATTAAATCTTAAAATTTCAAAAAAATTATATTGACGTATTTTTTCACAGGTGGCAAAATAATAAAATAAAAAACCTGGCCACAAATAAGTAACTCCAGACAATATTTCAAATACTCTGTTAAATGATACTAAATCTTACGGACCCAAATCGTCTGGTTAAACATTTCTCGCTATAAAAAAATGTGTTCTAAAATTGCGCAGACTTGTGCTTTTGGCAGTTTGTATGATATTAATATGAATCCGAAAAACGACCTGTTGCTATACATTACGACATTAGTCAGATCCAAACTAGCAAGAAGTCGTGTAGTAGTGAAAAATGTATAAAATATGAGCTTCTCCAGACATAACTATCGATCTGTTAGTGGGACAATAAAAAAATTCACCACATTAAACGCGATGACGAGATTTGGCCCATCGTGTCCTAGCACTAAGGTAAGAAATGAAATGATTGTGCAGGTAACAATGTAACTTTTTTGTACTTGAACATGTGTCCTAAAAAGCAGCCCTTTCTTTAAAAGTTTTTAAAACAAGAAAACTACTTATTAACTATAACTTAAAATTGAATCAAAATTTGTGAGTTTATACTCTACTTAATTCTGAATCAGAAGAAAATCTCAAAAAATCGGGAGGTTTTACATGATGCTGCCGAAATCAACAGCAGTTCAATGGGAATGTATGGGCTGGCATTATTGTTGACCACCTAATATGGACTTTTTTAAGTCTTCCATATTAAACGAAGAAAATTACCTTAATTTCCTAAAAAATGGGTTGGACGGTCTACTAAAAGATACTCAAGTCATTGTAACTTGTAGTTAGAATTCGGGTAGAGAATAAAACTATAAATGTCACTCTGTGTGAGAAAATACGTTGTGCAATTACTAGAATGTGAAAACTACTTTAAATTGGTTAAATTGAAGTACCTATTCAGCATTAAATATCATACAAATCATTTCTTAACTTGATAATTGCCTTTAAAGTCACTTGTATTAAATAGCAGCTAAAACTATGGATTTCAGTAAATTGTGTCTTTCGAGTAATTTTCTCAATGGGGTGAAAAATAACAATTATAAAAATAAAGCTTCTTCTCATTGAAGAAAAAAATTTCATATTTATTTTACAATCTGATTTGATAATCTTCCCTCAGAAAATCCATAAACTAAATATTTTTACATTGGCCGTATATAAAATCTTAACCAGCTTCAATGAAAAAGATGTATTCTTTGCTATAACCTTTGACAACAGGTATGGATGTTTAATAAATTATTATGGGCATGCATATCTTGATTCGAAGCTAATACGACAGCTAACATTTTGCTCAAATTGACAATGTAACAGGCAAGGAGCAGCTCTCATGTGAATATGGTTCGACTACCCATCACTACATTATTATAAAACAAAGTCCTCCACCGCGTCTGTCTGTCTGTTCCCGATAAACTCAAAATCTACTGCACCGATTTTCATGCTGTTTTCACCAATGGATAGAGTGGTTCTCGAGGAAGGTTTTAGTATATAATTTGTTAAGTTTTTGTATACATTAATCACTACATATTATAAAATAAAGTCCTCCGCCCCGTCTGTCTGTCTGTCTGTCTGTTCGTGATAAACTCAAAAACTACTGCACCGATTTTCATGCTGTTTTCACCAATGGATAGAGTGGTTCTCGAGGAAGGTTTTAGTATATAATTTGTTAAGTTTTTGTATACATTAACGATATTTGTTGAAGGTGTCGGAAAAAAATAAGCCTTCTGGGAGCTTTCAACGAAAACGCTGCCTAAACCCTTTGAGATATAACAAAATAATGTATGGTGGAATTGTGTATATTATATAGTTCTTCAGAAAAGTCTGCGATGGCATATGTCTATCTCTTAAGGATAACATACTATATCCATTTTAATACTTTAAAAAATGGGCAATTATAAAGCGGTAATTGGAACGCTATTTACACAAATACGGTATTAATCCTTATCATTTTAAATACGTTAGTTGGCTTGAGCATTTCATGAAGATTATTTTTTCCCTTTACACCATGCAAATTAAATGAATACCTTAGGAGATATAGCAAAATCAAAATAATGCCCAACGAAATTAATTTCGTGTCGCCGTAATTCGACCGGGCCGCGCGGGCGCCCCGTGACCCCGCGCCTCGCGTCCGAGCCGGGGGGGGGTCCGAAAGTTTATGTAGTGTATCAATGTATGGTGGAATTGTGTATCTTATATATGCCTACAGAAAAGTCCACGATGGCATATGTCAATATGTTAAAGATAACATACTACCTATATCCATTTTAATACTTAAAAAAAAATGGCAATTATAAAGCGGTAATGTAAAACCTATTTACACAAATACGATATTAATCCTTGTCATTTTAAATAAGTTAGAGGCTTTAAGCATTTCATGCACATTATTTTACTCTTTTACACCAAATTGTATTACGGACAACAATTTTGTGACTACATAGGTCACTGTTACAGATAATAGAAATTACTAACAGGTATTAATGAAATAACGGTAGTGTGTATTGAGAGATGACCCTTATGTTAAATATTTATTGTCCAAGGTAAGTAGATTTTAGCTTTTAATGTAATTTATTTAGAAAATTGTATTTATTCATAGGTGGTAAGTATTTTTGATTTTATGGAAGCTTGAGCTATATAAATCGAAATTTAGAGATTTTGGAAAGATATAAAAACCAAAACCACAAAAATTCACATTTACCTATCCGAAAATATTGTGGAATATGCAAGATATACATGAATCTGTTACATAAATGGAAAATGTACCATACAAATAAACACATTTGAGAGCATAGGAATATAAATTAGTATTGTTCTTGATCAACATCTACAATGATGTCCACCAATATTGTTATAAAACTGTTTGTAGTGTAGTTGCATTTTAATAACTCCACAATCCGGAATGTAACTATAACTATAAATCACGAAAACTAAATCGAAAATTTCCTTTCTTTACATCGATTCAGTTTTCATAATATTTCCTTATGTTAATTCGTTAGAGTGGACTGTATAAAATCGTTCTTTTATTTCTTGAATGTTATACAATTGGATAAATGTATTAATAGAATTTACAATAACCTTTCATTATTTTATTTTGTTTTTTCTAACAATCTTTTTTGTTTTTTCTTGTTGCTCTGCAACTGTCTCTATACAAAAGTAAGTAGATCATAAAAAATGTACTGAACGTACAAAATACTTTACCACCTTAGTTATAACTTTAATTTCATTATAAGTTTTGAAAACAATGCGTATTATTATGACTGGTCGTTGGAAAAATATTGTATGTAAATCACATTTAATGGTTATTGTAGAGTATTCAATAGATACTCGACTAGGGCTCGTATCGTAGTTCTCATAATCGTATCTTAATAGCTATCATTAAATGTTCATTGCATAATATACTATTACATCAAGTATCACGAGCTATTACAGCACATATACTATTTTAGCTTTCAAAACTAAAAAGAATCATTATTGACCTTATGAAGATTACATTTCCAATACACCTTTCCGGGTTAAATTTAAATTTGTGACCATTCTCATTAAAAAATCTACTCACGAAAAGAGAACAATCGAAAAAATAATTGAGTTTTACACAGACAGCTATATTTAACAGCCTCTAACAAGCCTACGCCGATATTAGGCCCACTCTGGGCTGACGTACGAGCTTTAATTTAATTTTAAAAACTTATTCATAAATATATATGAAATATCATGCTCTACCCACGCATGTGGAGCCGAACTGTCAATTGTATTATAAGGATGTCTTTCATAATGCTTTGACGACGAAAAATATAAAAGCTTCAAAGCTTCATCCGTGACACGGTGTTCGAGCTTTGTAAATAAAAAATTGTAAACATAATACAAGTTTGTTCGAAATGATATTTTATTTTTCCCAATAAGAGGGATTTATTTTCCTTGTTTTGGTCGGCTGTTTTTGTTAATGATTGACTAATGGATATTCAGAAAAGTAATTTTATTAAAATATGTATTTAAAACACACATATACACAAAAATGGTTTGTAGATATACTAACTGCAGCAAGCAGGGTAATAATAATACGTAAAAGACAAAATATTAAATTTCTTTTAAAATTTTAAGGATATTTTGTCTTTTGGTTTTTTATATGTATATTGAGATGAAATCAGATTAACGAGAGAAAAGTAAAATTTAAATTAAATATTTATTTAAAAGACAAAGCGGTAAAGGCAATGGTTGAAATGATTATTACAAAATTTATTATTGAGTTGATTATCATGTTATTCAATTGGAGCATATGCCAAGATGTTATAAGAAAAATGTAGTTGAAATTAATTAAAATGCAGAATTGGTAGATAGCAAACAAAAGTTAAAATGCCAGAGTTTGATTAAATAGTTAAAAAATAAGGTAGAATAAGAGTTAATAAAAGATATTAAAATCGAAAGACAATTTGTAGATTAATTAAAAGGATATGTCAGAAAAATGTCAAATTTAAAGTGGGATCCACAAGGAATTCAGTAGTCACTAGAAAGGTCAAATAATATTATAAAATAAGAAATATTTTGAAGTATAAGGCAAAATTGATTGTAAAGAAAGTAGAATAGGGTGTATAAGTACAAAGGAGAAAGTGAAGTGAATTACAAAAGGGAAATGGCACGTTAAAAGATATGTGGAAAGGCCTTTAGAAGGAAAAGAAAAATCAAGATAGTAAAAAAGGAAATAGATTATTACTGATTAGTTACAGAAATAATTTTGAAAAACGACAGTTGTTGAAGAAAGAAAAGAAAACCTATAGAAATATAAGCAGTTAATAAGCGAGAGAGTGTAAAAAGATTCAAGTGGGAGAAATCAAGAATTTAAAAATACCAAGTGGTAAAATAAGTGACCCAAGAAATACGAGACAAGCGGAGCACCAACAAACAAGGTCCAGGAAGACAGAAAGAACGCGGAATAGCAGTAGCAGGTTCCAGAGGCCAGTAAGAAAACGGAATATCAGTAGCAGGATCCAGGAGAGCAGTAAGAAAACCGCATATCAGTAGCAGGGACTAGGAGACCAGTAAGAAAGCAGCATAGTCGACAGGTTCCTGAAAGGAAGCGAGATAGGATAGACAAGAATTAAGGAAAACAATCAAGCAGAGTAAAGGAGAGAAATCAGTCGACAAGTCATTCGTCGATAATACGTATAAAAGGTACCTTTATAATAAAAGTAAAATTCGTATACGCAATAGATTGATACAGATTTTCAGAAGTAAGAAGTTAGTATATAAAAAGTTTAGCAAGTCACTAATTTCATATTAAACAAATTTATTTAACTATATCAGACATAATCAAAATTGGCCAATCTTTGTAAAATTAAATATTAATCTTTGAAAAAAATAACCAGTTGTTAAACAAGAAGTTATAAGATAAAATGTCAATGTCTTAATGTATGCAACCAGTCATACATGAAATTTAATTATAACGGTCGTATCGATATAACATCTTGTTTAAGGTTTTGTAAATAGTGTGAAATACTTCAAAATATTGACTATTGTGTTTAACAGTTTTTATTGACAAATTTTGACATATAGATAACAAAACAATAATAAATTCATTTATTAATAACCCTTTTGTATTTATAGCTGTGATTGTGTGTGGTTTCTTGCTAAAGCATATAGTGAATAGAACCGACTACTGAGAGGAGTCTAGAGCTAGGTAGGGCAAAGGTATACAACCACCAATACACCAAAACCAAATTGATATCACAACAATAAAATTTTTTTGGCGCTAACATAAACTCTCGTACACACACATTATCATAACAATATGTATAAAATACCTCTGTCTACCTTCTCCCCAAATAACTGCACTAAAATAAAATGTTCTCCGTCATTGGTTGCCGTACTTGAAAAAATGAGTTTATTTTAACCAATAATTTTAGACGTTTAGTTCATCAAAACCTGTTTGTCTAAACTGAATCGAAGAACGACCTCTTGAAGTTATAACATGGGCTTAGAGCACATTCTGTATTTGAAAAATTCGAAACATTAACAAATATTCGGAAAACCGGTGGATATCCAATTGGCAAGCGTTCCACGTAAAAGCCACAATTATTAACGTATCGCTTGCAGTGCAAATATTAATAAATCCTTTTTGTCGACATACTTTATGTCCTTTACAAACACGCTGATAATGTATTGCTCTCCAAATATTGGTCGGTCCTAGTATTTTGAGCGATTCCCCAGTGTCGTTGAAGTTATTTTGTCGGATCAATGTGTCACGGATATTGAAAGGAATGCTCCGTGGAGAACCCGCATATTTATTCAAGCGAGATACCTCAAACGATATATTTTTATATCGAAATTTTCGAATGATTGAAAGCTGAAAGCCGAGAAATTAAAATGAAAGCTCTCTCGGATTTCCGAAGTGCACTTAATGCTCTGGCAATGGCTTGGAGAGTGAGAACTCGTGCATATTGAGAGTTCTTGGATGCAATCCTTTCCTTTTGTCTCTGTTTGCGGTTTTCTTTTCTTAGAGAACGTCATGTATTTATTTTTCCATAACCACACACGACGAAAGGTGCTATCGCATTTCCAATGGCATGCATCCCTATATGTGCTCTAAATTTCTATTAATCAATATCAACCGTAACTGATTTATATCAGTATTATTCGAGAAAGGAAACTGAGGCAAGTTTTCTTGTACTGATGAACAAGTGGAATAGATTCCAAAGATCGGCAAAATCCGGAGAGGCGAAATGTCCAAGGCGAAGATCGTTGCAGGACTTTTACGGAGTCAGCGTAGCATCGTAGGTGTTTGAACGTCTACTCTTGTACCTTCGAATAGAATACGTATTTTTTTAAATTACTTCTAATATATTGCTGTGAATGAATGAATTGATTGGGCGCAAAAAAATATTGTGATTTTATTTAAAAATTTTTAATTTTGAGTTTTTTTTTTAATTTTAATTCAGTTAATGTTTGTTTCAGTAGAGACATGAGATCTTACCTCACTAGTGAATTCTAGCAAGAAGTTGTTCAATTCTTGCAGCACATCACACAAAGAAACAGAATAAATTTTTTCAATTTACTTTCAATGCAATGAATTAATGTTTAATAATATTTCTCAAAATTTTTACAAATTTCCACTATGCACTTTCTTATATTTATACCATTCAAAACAAATCTGGACCTTGGTTAAAAGTTTAAATTCATTTTTAATAACAATGTAAGAGTTTTTTAATTTATACAAACAGTAATCAGAAATGTTTTGATGTTACTTACTTATTTCTTAAAATTAAGCTAATACATAATGCAACTTATGTCTTCTTAGGACATAATTTAGTCTTTAAATAAAAATTTTAAAATATAGTATAGAGCTCTTTTACTGTCTGTTCATGTTTAATTTCATTACAATTTATATTATCCTCTTTTTTGCAAAACATATCAAACCCAATTAGAATATATAATAGAAAAAAATAAATTAATTGTTTTTTCTACACTATATTGGGTACACTGCTATTAATAAATTTTAGTATTTCAATTATTTAAAATTTTTTATTTATTTAGAAATATAATACCTACCCAATAAGACAAAGTCTTAATTACAGATTTAAGTAGGTGAAACAGAAATTAAATGAAAAAAATGGCATGTAACATTAAATGTAAAGACATAAGTATTACACAATAAAGATATATGTAGGTAAATCCGAAACACCGAATAACTTAAATACAATATTTCGTTTGCCAATTCTTAAAATATGTATCGAAGAATATCACTTTTACTGTTTAACCTAGGTATTCTCAAATAATTTTAGTTCAATAATCTGAATAATCAAGAAAATTCATCAAAAATTAATCAAAAATTAAATTCAATTAATCAAATTGAAGAAAGTACATCAGAAATTTGAATATTATTGCCAATTGTAACTTGTTACAATGGACAGTAATAAAAATACATGCTGCGGCCGACATGGTCTGACTCATAGGTAAGAAATAAATTCAAAACAATGAATAGGTACATATTCTGCTCATATTTTTAGAACAAGCAATCAAGTGTATACCTACGATATTTTTCAAATGTTTGTAAAAGAAATTAGCTGTGCAAAATTGCATGTACTTTTTCTTCTTCAATCTTTCATTCTAAGCTTTTATATTTTGTTCCTTCCTCAGGCTTAAATTTTCCTTTTTATATAAGAGTTATCACATGAATGAATATTCTCCAAAACATTTTTTAATCCTCAGTTTTACCCCCATAATAAATAATTTAATCAAATCATCTATAGCAAATTATCAGCAAATTTTTTCGGTTCATTATAATAAAACAGTTTTCCTTTTACGAAACCTGCATATTTCCTGTATTCTATTTAGTCCATTAATTAGGATATCACGTTGTCTCCATTAATATTTATGATAGCCGCTTAAGTTCCCGCAAATACTGCAATCGTGTAGCGCGACTCAGCCCGTTCGCTTTGTTTTTAATGCGGCGTCATTAATTTTAATATAGAAATTATCTAAATGGATGCGATGCATCAAGCGCATACAATGCTGAAAGAGTCTTCCCGAGTAGATAATTTCTTGCGATCCCGTAAGACTGAGGTTTTGTGCTTGTTAACAGCTTGATTAATGCAGCGGTTTGTTCTACTAGGGTTTTCTAGGGAGATTAGTTCATATTTCTTCATTTCCGTGTCGCTTTGAATTCGCGAAACATGTTGAAAGCTAGCTATATTACAATTTGCGGATATTAACCGATGTGGTAATTGTTCGACATCATTGATCTCCGTCACGTCATTGATGGTGTTGCAACTAACAGTAGTACCTGCTTTTTAAAAGAATAGAAAACGATTCTTGTTCATTCGCCCTGCAGCGGAAAGAAACAACTAATTTTAATGCAAGCAATAAAGTACTGCTAAAATCTTTTCACAGTTGTTTCATTCAATTGAATATTCCAGGTAATTTGCGCACAGTCTCAGCTACACACTCTCCGTACTTGTAATGAACGTTTACAACTTTAACTCGCTCATCCATCGTATAGCGCTTCATTTTGTTTAAGCACAACGTGTTTACTACAACATGTAACCCTGCACAATGCTGCCAACTCTTCGGAATGAAAATGGCGCACAATTCAAGTCGTGCGTTGCTTTTGGAAGACCCGTTAGTAGCAGTAACAATGTAAATCTGTAGCCGTTGGTTTATTTTTTCAAGACTATTCCCTATTAAAAAAAACTCGAGCTTGTTTAAAGAGAATTAATTTTGAGTTTGTGTAAAGCACAAGCTATACCTGAAATCCATGAAAGTGTTTTAAGTACCCCATTCTCTGAGGCGCCTTCACCTGTTTCATGTTTTTCGTATCAAAAAATATTAAAACCCGGGCTTTCCACTAATGTTTTCTGTTATAAGCAATACATCACCTCTCGAGAAAAAAAGTAAAAGATGACTGTAAAAATACCTCCCAGCCTGCTCGACTGTAGGATTGATTGAGGACGTGGGATGATAAAATATGCCTCGCACTTTTCTACTTTCCACAATAAGGCATAAAGGATTTTGAGATAAGGGAAATCCATTTCCCTCCGAAATCCAAAGTTATTTCCACTATTACTCCCCGTCCGCTCGTGTCGTTCGTATCAAAACTGTTATTTTCCATCCGCCCGTGCAAATATAGTCCTGATGAATTTTAATTCGGATTTCGTATGTTAGGGGTCCTTTTGTGACGTTCGCATTACAATTTAATTAAGTCCCGTTCACTCCGAACTTCGTCAACTGGAACAGGATTTGTCACAATGTATTCGGAAGTTATTAGACAAGCCCTGAGTTAGCTAATACGCATATAGATTTAACATATGCCTGTCTATAGAAATTGCGATGCTTTTTGAGACCTAAAACTAATAACGTACCAACCCCACCACACACAAAATAAAACATTTGAAAGTGGAACGAGTCTAATTTAGAAATCTCCATTATATACATAATAATAATAATAATAATAATAATCATAATANTATTGTTATTATTATTGTTATTATTATTGTTATTATTATTATTATTATTATTATTATTGTTATTATTATTTTTATTATTTTTCCCAGCGTTCTCTGATGCATCTTTCCGGTGGAAGGGCGAAAACCAAATCCATCTATGTTATGATTTGCGCAAGTGTACGATTCAGATCTAAATAGATCTGCGCGAGATGTTTACTGAATGAGTGTGATGAACGCAACGATGTGTTTTGTTTCCAAAAAAGAAATTTAGATACCTAGTTTTTTGTTTAAATAAAATGCTTAAATAGAAGCCATGATTGGAGTGACTAACTACATGACAAGTTCGGCGATAAAATCGAATTCCAAGGAAAAAGAAGTGCCAAGAGCCAGTGATCCGAAGATGCAGTAAAAGAGATGGATGGCTTCAAACAACTGATCTATTTCAGCCACAAAAAACACTACTTACGTTAAAAGCTGATTGCTCCACATCACCAACCTAACTCGACGAACTCCACCACCATCAAAAAGTTCACAATAAGTTATGCGTTCTGCTATGGCCCACTTATTTACTTTCTCCAACAGCTCCTATTCTTATTGACCGCTTTTTTGCAGAGAAAGTCGATTTTCCAGGACTAATCACACAGTTTCCCTATTCAGTCACTGTCTATGAGTTTGATTAGCTATTACTTTTTTATAGACATACATATATTCATTATTTCCTCTGAATCATTTCTTAGATTCTTTAGGATATATAATATATTCTAACGCACATGACATCAGTCTGCAGCTGAAACTTATTTTGTCAGTGAATAGCTCAGAATAAAAGAAAGACATGCCATAATAAAAACAAAACTCTTGATCTTTTGTAACACTCTTGAAACACCAGATCAGTAGAATCAAGATATTGTTGAAGCTTATAACTCCGATATTTTAAAGAATCAGTAAAGATTGAGAAAAACTCAAAATGTGGCCAAAACTGTGACGTAAAATTAAAATTGTTTCACGATTTAACTAATTAAAGTAATATGTCAAATGCAAAATTCATGGTAGATAATATTAAATAAGATTTGCATGACGTGTCATCATCGTCAGTGGTTCTATGGCCCTTTGAGAGCCTCGACCTTCTGAAACTCCAACGAAGATTTTGTGCTTGATCATCTTTAAAAAAAGGGATCTAAGAAAGAAACAAAAAAATTACTTATTGATTGTCAGTCTGACAATATAGTGCCAAATGCTTATGAGAAAGGATTTATAGAATGTAGTAAATGACAGTATAAGTATGAGTAGGTACGATATAAGAAAGAAAATATTGTATCGAATTTGAAATGTTCATGTAGAAACTCATATGAAAATATTGCCTGACCGATTTTAGTCGTATATAATAAAAATTTTAATTATTATTATAGCAACATGAAATGTGTATAAAATTGTTAATATGGATATTCTGGGTATAAAACTAGTAATGATCAATGATATTACATAGTATAAAAATAATAATCTTTTAATTTTATTCTCAAGTACAGAATAAATTTTCATAAAATGCATGACGTCGACACTTGTTAGTACCCAGTACATAGAGAAAAACGAATCTAAACCTAGAGTGACTTACATCGAATGAAATTTTAAAGTCTATAGATTAATCTGGTATACATTCGTTCCTATTATCACGTATCACGAGGCGCATGTGTATATTCATTTCTTGGATTATACGCCCCTACGTGATAAGACGGACGATATCGTTGGAAGACGAGTGAACTTAAAGAAGATATCTCAAATTAAACACTCACCAGTTAAATCCACAGTTTGCCAGAATCCACAGAAAGTTATTTTGTCATCCAATTAAAAATTTCCGCTACCAGCAGTATGAAGCAGTTCCAAAGCAGTTTCTAGTGGCCCCATAAATAGTCTGCAAAGCCTAGCTTCCAGCAAAGAAAACTTCAAATTTGACAACGTACCAGGTACCTAAAACACAGTGCACTATAATATTGCTAGCTATCACCAATAAATCATGCTTTCTCTTACATCAAATCTTTGCAAAGTATAATAACAAACCACGGGACTTACCTGTACAGAAATAAACATAATCCAATCACTTGTAACTCAAATATTTCAGTATTTTCACGAGCTCTGACAAATCTGTCAAATGTACAGCCATTTTACTTTAGTCTGAATCATTTTCGTTCCTGTGTAGATATAAGAGATGCCCCTATCCGATAGGCAACAAATAATATAAGGAGACGTACTCAGTATTGCATATATCAAATAAAGTTAGTTAATAGTTATTTCTTTTTTAATTATTCCTTATATGTTTGTAAGCTGAGCCGAAAAAAATGGCAAATTTTTAAAAAATTAAATTAAAATATTCTTTGTTGTGGAAAACATATTACATATAAAAAGGTATTCCCAATTTGAGTTTATAAGGTTTTCGAGTATAAAGTCATATAACAAATGTTTGAATAAACACTTTACTGAATTTCAAACTCTCTATTCATTCCAAAGTGTATTGCATTGTACTAGTTTGTGTAAATATAGAACCGACTCACATACACAAATTCACATACACACAGAAAAATAGGGATTACAATTTACACACCAAAAGCACATTTACACTACATAAAACACAGAAAGATTAAAACAAAGGCGCCCAACTAAAATGCTTTATTGAGTACAGGCATACTAAAGTTTGTACAATACAAAAATAAAAATTAAAATCAACACACACACACACACACACACACATTGAAATTATATTTCAATATATTTCAAATGAGAATCTGGCAGAGAGTGACCTGTTATTTCACAGGGGTTATGGAAACAAGACCAGTGACGCATTAGATTAAACAAAATGATTTTAGTTAAGCTGTGCAATATGGAAAGTATGAAATTGTAAAAATGTTGGACATGAAATGCTCTTGAACGAAGCCTTCATTTTTTTTTATAATTGCAATAGAACACTAAATAGGTAGATACAATTTTATCAAGTTGTTACTTCTGGTGAGTTAAATATGTGGTGGACATGTATATGACAGCTGTATATGACAGAATCCTAAACCAGTATGTATAAAATGCACGAATACTTTTTCGTGGCAATCGGAGGTATTAAGCTTCCGTCGTATTACATAGTTTGGGACCAACTATTCAACTCGACCTATGAACCTCAATAAACGGCCTAATTACCCCATAAATTATTCCTTTTCAATGAAGAACGTCCCAACCGTTCCGACCGCATCATACTTTTAACCGCATAAAGACCTTTGCCCTTGTTAATACAACTCCGCCGAAAATGCGTTAGGTTTCCATCAACGTTCGGCCGAAACGGCTTTTTTATGGCTTGGCCACGTCAAATTTTGTTCCGCGCGGGCCAATCGATGGCTGATTAGCATGTAAATGGCGGATATATTCCGGGTTGGCCGTTGTAATTTGTAATTTTAGGCACCGGGGCGGTTTTCCCTAATGCGTACCGGCAGAACCAGCTCTGTCGCGCCACCAAACAAGGCATACGTTAATTGAAAAACTGGAACCGTTTGGGATCAAATTGGTCTCTTCTGCATGTATCTGTCGACAATAGAACAGTATTGTAATGTTTTACTGTACTTTACCTCTAATTTTGAAACCTTTTTTCGAATTAAAAATTTAAGGAATTTTGGAATCAATACGATTTTTGTGTAGAATAAAAATAAAAAATTCATACAGTCTATACAATATCTGTTGAGATAGAATTCCAAGAAAAGAATAAACCAATAAAGTTCTGTTATCGGAACTACTGTAACAATTTACCGCGGCAGGAATTTCAACAAATATGGTACGGGCTGTAAAAACTATGACCTAAAATATTGTTGGTTTGTTATAGGTATAACAATCGCTCGGTATAACTGATTAAAAACTAATCAAGTAAGGATATTTAACGCTTCTAAAAACATGTGTCTACCATTTAGTACTATACTTCTGGAAAGATTAATTTACCTACAGGGTGGGCCACCAGTAACGCCTCGGTCGCTAGTGACCAAACGGCAAATGTTATAGAAACCTGTTTAGGTGGGTACGTATAGGTTGATTACGGCTACATTTTAAAAATATTTTGAAATATACAGGGTGTCCAGGAAAAGCGTACCATATCAAAGTTATGTTTTTTTAAATGGAACACCCTGTATTTTACTGCATTTTTAAAAGCATCGTAAAAAAATAGGTGAACTTTATTAAAGGTTCTGCATACCTAGGACTTACAGTTTGTGAGATATTTCAATTTTAGTGAAAATGCAGGCATAGCGTAGAAATTTAATATTAGCAATAAAAAAATAATTTTAAGGAAGCAGCTTTGGAGGGTCTATTTTAGATCCTTGAAGTTATAAATTGTTATATTTGTCGTCACTTAGTATTATACAGGGTGTTCAAAAAACTGCTGAATACTTCTCTCAACTTTAAACAGCAATAACTTGGTTATTTTAAATGGAACACCCAGTATATTTTTACTTTGGGAGTTGGGAAATTTAAAACTCTTTCAAACTGTGTATAGGTTCCCTATACCTATCTCTAACGGTATTGGAGATATTTGTGCCGTTTCGTTTTTTATCGATTTTTTTTGTAAGATGTATCCACGTGTCTTTATCGAGGTCTTTACTGAATTGGTTTGGGTTCTTCTTGATGACGTCTCTTTAAATATAAGGAGAAAAATGTGAATGCAAATAGATGGCGCACCTGCACATTTTTCATATTCAGTGAGAAATTATATAAATCGATAATTAAGTAATAAATGAGTAGGTAAGAATGGTCCATGTCAGTGGCTACCACAGGTGTCCAAACCTCTCGTAATGGACTTCTTTGTTTCGGGCTGTATAAAAATATATCTTGTACACAGTGTTCCACCTACTACTTGCGATGATATGAAGGAAAGGATTAGATATGCATTTGCCACAATCACCCCAAATATTCTAAGGAATGTGAGAATATCATTTGAAGATAGAATAAGATGCTGTATTCAAGAGAATGGTTATCAATTCGAACATCTATTAAAATTTTTCTTTGTTTCTTCTAAAAGTAAAATTTTCTTTAATAAATATTTTTCATGTTCATAAATAATTCAGTTACTTACTACAAACATATTTATACAAAATTAATAACTTTTTATAATTATTCTGCTTATAAAATAATATTTTTTATTAGAAAACTTTTTTGAATATTTTCATGATAATGATAAAAGGAACTTTTACTTTTAGAAAAAACAAAGAAAAATTTTAATTGATGTTCGAATTGATAACCATTCTCCTGAATACAGCATCTTATTCTATCTTCAAATGATATTCTCACATTCCTTAGAATATTTGGGGTGATTGTGGCAAATGCATATCTAATCCTTTCCTTCATATCATCGCAAGTAGTAGGTGGAACACTGTGTACAAGATATATTTTTATACAGCCCGAAACAAAGAAGTCCATTACGAGAGGTTTGGACACCTGTGGTAGCCACTGACATGGACCATTCTTACCTACTCATTTATTACTTAATTATCGATTTATATAATTTCTCACTGAATATGAAAAATGTGCAGGTGCGCCATCTATTTGCATTCACAATTTTCTCCTTATATTTAAAGAGACGTCATCAAGAAGAACCCAAACCAATTCAGTAAAGACCTCGATAGAGACACGTGGATACATCTTACAAAAAAAATCGATAAAAAACGAAACGGCACAAATATCTCCAATACCGTTAGAGATAGGTATAGGGAACCTATACACAGTTTGAAAGAGTTTTAAATTTCCCAACTCCCAAAGTAAAAATATACTGGGTGTTCCATTTAAAATAACCAAGTTATTGCTGTTTAAAGTTGAGAGAAGTATTCAGCAGTTTTTTGAACACCCTGTATAATACTAAGTGACGACAAATATAACAATTTATAACTTCAAGGATCTAAAATAGACCCTCCAAAGCTGCTTCCTTAAAATTATTTTTTTATTGCTAATATTAAATTTCTACGCTATGCCTGCATTTTCACTAAAATTGAAATATCTCACAAACTGTAAGTCCTAGGTATGCAGAACCTTTAATAAAGTTCACCTATTTTTTTACGGTGCTTTCAAAAATGCAGTAAAATACAGGGTGTTCCATTTAAAAAAACATAACTTTGATATGGTGCGCTTTTCCTGGACACCCTGTATATTTCAAAATATTTTTAAAATGTAGCCGTAATCAACCTACACATACCCACCTAAACAGGTTTCTGGAACATTTGCCGTTTGGTCACTAGCGACCGAGGCGTTACTGGTGGCCCACCCTGTATATAAAAGGAAACAAAGCCAACCTTTAAATGACCTTCAAGATTAAATTCAAGATCACCGATCCATCGTTTGGAACATTCTTAAAAACATTTGTAGAGGTCATCAATGTCGATTTCTGTAGTCAACTTTCAAATAACCTTGAAGGTCAAGATTAAGGTCAAACATCTTACTCCGAGATTGCTTTAGGAGTGACGAATCATTTTAACTCGCTGTGATTTTGACCACAAGGCACATCCGGACGTAAAATTTTCTACCCAATCCATTCCCAGGGTAAAAAATAGAGGGTCCCATTTAAAATTATTAATTGACCTTCAGAATCACACTTAAGGTCAAATTCAAGGTTGGCAACAACTTTCGCCAAAGAACTGAACAATTTTCATTTAGATTAATTTTTGATCGGGGGCTTCACTGAGATATTCACGTCTATCGATTAAAATGGGACACGTATACAGGGTGTCCACACTTATCGGCGCACTATTGCTAACTCCGTTATTATTGGGGGTACGAAATCGATTAAATTAGTAAACTAGTAGCATTTTTTCTATCGATTCTAATGGTGCAATCGAAAAAACAATTGAGCATCGCGTTTTCGTAATTTTTTAAAAACATTATTTTTAATTTTAACACCCTATATACAGGGTGGGCCATCAGTAACGCCTCGGTCGCTAGGGACCAAACGGCAAATGTTACAGAAACCTGTTTAGGTGGGTATGTGTAGGTTGATTACGGTTACATTTTAAAAATATTTTGAAATATACAGGATGTCCAGGAAAAGCGTATCATATCAAAAATATGTATTTTTAAATGGAACACCCTGTATATTAGTGCATTTTTGAAGGCACCGTAAAAAAGTAGGTGAACTTTATTAAAGGTTCTGCATACCTAGGACTTACAATTTGTGAGATATTGCAATTTTAGTGAGTTAGCGTAGAAATTTAATATTAGCAATAAAAAAATAATTTTAAGGAAGCAGCTTTGGAGGGTCTATTTTAGTTCCTTGAAGTTAATAATGGTTAAATGAGAAATAGGCATCTGAAGTTTTTCAAACTTATTTTAATGAAATTCATGTCAGTAAGGTTAAAAATGTAAACAGTAAAAAAAACTGAAAGTGCTGTGACAACAATAAAATCAAATTGTGACAATAACTGTCAGTGACAAAAACTGTCAAGTTAATAATCTGTAACCTATTTCTCGTTTCATTGGGAATATTTCGGTATTATTAGCTTATAGCATGCCGTTTAGTCATTTAGAAAAATGGGAAATACTGGAGGCATACCTTATTTGCAGAAAAAATTATGTACGACCACTACAATATTACTGACATGCATTTCCGGATCGTCAGGCACCAAGTAGACAATATTTTTTATAATTATACAGATATTTTAAAGATAATGGAGTTACATTTAAGAAAACAAGGGAAAAAGCTTTTGTAATAGACGAAGAAATAGAAATCAATGTGTTAGCTTAAACGTTTCCAGATAAATCTATCAGATATATTACCAGATAATTAGATGTCAAGAGAAGTACAGTTCACAAGATTTTAAAGAAGCACAAATATCCTTTTAAAAAGATTACGGTACATACCCTCATAGCTAGAGATGCAGAAAGAAGATTGTTTTTTGCAATTGTTTATTAAATTTTTTTAATCAGCGTCCAAATAATTACAAGTTCATTTTGTGGTCCGATGAATATAATTTTTCAAATTCTGAAATGTGCACCAAACACAATCAACATTATTGGAGTCAAGAAAATCCTATAACAGGGGATCCACGTAATCCACAGAACCGCTTTAGTTTAAATGTTTGGTGTGGTTTAATTGGTTCGCAATTTGTCGGATTTACTAGCTATCGTGGAACAGGAGAAAGAATATTGAATTATTAGAGTCAGTCCTTGATGATTTCTTGGACAACATGCCACTAATTGATTGTCCGTATGTCTATTTTCAGTTGGATAGAGCACCCGCCCATCCCACCAAGCGCGCAGTGTTATCGCAAGGGCACAGAAATATATTGAACAAGAAGACAACGTTTTTGAACATTTATTAGGCTAACATTAACCTAATTAGTTGTAGGTTTTTTACTGTTTACATTTTTGACGTTACTGACATGCATTTCATTGAAATAAATGTAAAAACTGCAGATGCCTATTTCTCATTTATTTTTCAATTGAGGAGAGTTATGTATTAATACTTTTTTGTCCACAATAATTTGTTCTTTTAAAATATATAAATATATACAAGGTGTAGATACCATTAAAAAAACATGTTTTTTAAAATATTATGAAAGCGCGATGCTCAATTGTGTTTTCGATTGCACCATTAGAATCAATAGGAAAAATGCTACTAATATGATAATTTAATCGATTTCGTATCTCCAATAATAACGGAATTAGCAACAGTGCGAAGATAAGTATGGATATCCTGTACATATATTTTACTCAAGAATTTAAATAAATTCAGAGCCTTCATAAATGATTACAAGCCGTGAAAGCCGAGCTTAAGTAACCAACATTGCAACTAAAAATCCCTAAATTGCCACCATTATTAATAATTCGTTACAAACCGTTACTGTTCCAAACAAAATTCTGGTCACGTGGCTTGTAATCATGACTGTATGTCCTATACAAAATGAAAAATTTCACAACGAAAATTATTCAATGTTACAAAAAACTAGCAAAAATGAAAAATTCTTATACATCTTAAACCAATCAAGATAACGAGATGCGGTTTTCCATATTCAACTGTTCTCGAAAATCGAGCCCGTTATATGGTTTGTGTTGGTCCAAATTGGCCACCATGTACAAGTTCATATAACATAACTTCATATCGTCTAACCCCGGCAAAGTTACTTATCAGATTTGATCCTTAGTTTGCCAACACTTTATATCATAATAGATCCGCGCAAGCGGACCCTAATGTGTTTTCGGCTCCGGGAACTGCCTTACCGACAACGACTAATTTCGGTTCTAATGAAGGTTAATAAAATTTGTAATCCATTGTTCTACGGCAGATTACACTGTCCGTTTGAATAAAACGTTGACCCTGCCGGTGTGATTCTGCCGGATTAGGTCTGTTCCCCCTGTTTTCTGCCAAAACAAACACATTTTGATGTTCAGAAATTTTGTCAACGGCTCCCATAAATACGCGTCACGTCAGATCGACAAACTCGATAATTCTGAAAAGGGTGCGAAGGGAAAGAGGCGCACTGTTTCAGAAACGCCGGACAATTCAGGGGAATAGTTCAAAGAAATCTTTTTTTATAATTTTAAAGATTATTCTAGATTGTTTTATAACAAAATGTATGATCTATGGATTATACAAATTTCTTAACATTAGTCAAGTTTAATAATAATACTGTT
The DNA here is from genome assembly GCF_000390285.2 of Anoplophora glabripennis. Classification (NCBI taxonomy): domain Eukaryota; kingdom Metazoa; phylum Arthropoda; class Insecta; order Coleoptera; family Cerambycidae; genus Anoplophora; species Anoplophora glabripennis. The sequence continues at coordinate 757,946 of NW_019416268.1, read as the reverse complement.
AATAATAACAAATCCTTTATATCCTTAGCAGAAAGCTAACATATCGGTAGGTACATATTGTTATGATATTATAAACATATAACGTTAGATAAATAAATAATATAACATAATTTTGAAAATTTTGACATATTTACACTAGAAAAGTAGACAACACTGATAACAGGGACGCGCAATACTAACGAGCGTTCAAATAAAAACGTGGTCAAGTTGGTTCTGAAAATTTGGACGTAGGGCGTAGCGTATAGCAAATGAACTTAAACGTCATCTGTCAAAGCGCTATATCGCCGCTATCAATTTGAATATTTTCGTTTTAAAAAGCGTTTAAAATGGTGTTTTCTCAAGAACAAATAGTGTTTATCATAGAGTCCTACTTTAGAAATGGACGCAAGATTGATGGAATATGAAAGTATTCTATTGAGGAATGTTTCATAGAATTTCAAAATCAATTTCCCGGCGTTGTTGAGTACAATATTTTTCAGTGCAGTTCAGCGTTGTGTTAATGTTTTTCGTGAAACGGGTAGTGTAACAAGAACAGAAGGAAGCGGCCGACCTAAAAAGCGGACTGAAGAATTAAAAGAAAATGTCCAACAAATAATGGAAAATGCGCCAAGAACTTCTGTACTTACGTGTTTTATCACAAATGGTGGGAGTATCAGTCGGTACTTGCCACACAGTGTTAAAAAAAGATTTGCGTTTATTCTCCTATCGTTTAACTTGTCAGCAAGAACTTCATGAAGTTGATTTTCCGCGACGGGCTGTATTTTGTGAATGGTTTTTAAACAACTACGGTGAACTTCATAATATCACCTTTTTTTCTGATGAAGCCTGGTTTCATTTAAGTGGTTACGTAAACCCACAGAATATGAGAATGTGGTCTTCTGAAAATCCAGATAACTTTTTTGTCGAGGGCCCTCTACACGCTCAATAAATAGGAGTTTGGTGTGCTCTCAATCGAAGGAGGATTTATGGACCTATTTTTTTTAATGGTACTCTTACTGCGCAAAGGTATAGAGAAGAAATTATCGCTCCTTTTGTTAACCAGCTGGAAGAAAACGAAATTACAAACTTTTAATTTCAACAAGATGGCGCAAGGGCACATACGGCAGGCGAGACGATGAATATGTTGAGGGAAGTTTTCCAAAATCGACTAATAAGTCTCAATGCTGAACATGAATTTCCACCGAGGTCATGTGATATTACGCCGTGTGATTTCTTTTTGTAGCCTTACCTTAAAAACACTATTTTTGAACTGCCTATTCCTGATTTAAACCATCTGCAGGCTCGACTTATAGACAAGATTCGTGAAATTAACAATACCCCGAGCATCTTAAAAAATGTCTTTAAGTCTTTGAGGAACAGGTGTGAAAAGTGCTTGGAACAAGGAGGGTGACACTTTCAACAGCTGCTTTAATTTATTGTTATAACAAGGAGGGGGACACTTTCCGCAGCTCCTTAAATTGTTTGTTTTATTTTATTTTTTTTTTATTTATTTTAAAGAATAATCGTGATAACAATAATCACGATTATTCTTTAAAATAAAGTTATATAGTCATTAACGTTATTGAAGCTGCTATACAGCTCGTTGAGAAATGAGGTTAAGTTGGTCGCTATAAGCTACTCCCTACGTCCAATGTGTCAGAGCCAACTTCGACCACGTTTTTATTTGAACGCTCGTTAGATATGAGAAAATGGAGGATTAAATTTACATACAGAATAAGTTTTTAGGTTTTTAAAAGGCAAAATGGTTACATACATCAATCTGTCAAAATAAACAATCTGTCAAAATAAACTAAATAATAAAAAAATTAATCAAATAGGCTGTAAAAGGCAACAATATTTAGTAGAAAGTTAGAAACTACAAGGTACAATTTTGTAAAGTCGTATAGAAGCATTGGTTTGAGGAAATTTGAAAAAAATTAAGATTTTGACAGATAGATTGACGGAGAGAGAAGGAGTTACACTTATAAATAAAATTCATGCTATAAACTAACAATAAGACTATAACTAAAGTTCATCATACCTTTAGTCTATATTTATAAGTGGAATCAAATTTAAAGTTCTTTGTAATAACTTCATATAACTATTTTTCGGAATGTCAAACCGATGATTCAACATTGTGTGAAATTTGTTATGTAAAAAGCATTTATAAGATGTAAAATGACCTATCTTGTGTTAAAAAGACTATTTTCTATTCATATAAGACTGTATACAAATCCCAATTTACGTTCCAAGTAGTGTATAAACATTATTAGTTGTCAAAAAACAGTGGACCTGAAAACATTTCAGTTAATAGTTAATTCGAACAGGAGAAAACTGCTCAGAAAGTGAAAATAATTAAATATCAGTGTCGTGGAACAGTATTATAGACATAGAATTAAGCTAAATGTCACAGTTTGGTTAAATTTTGCAAAAATTTGAAAAATTAGTGAAATGTTTAAAAATGAACGTTGAAGAAAGATATAGGTAAGGAAATTTGCAGAAAATTATGTAGAATCTGAATATATCAATATCATGCTGCAAAAAACATACATAAAGGCATAATTTCCAGTTTCCTAAAACGTCAATATAATGTATCCATAACAGGTTATTTTGTTTTCAGTTTATAAAAAACTAGAACAGGGTTCCAGTAGCCAGTCTTTCATAATTTGCCGAGCCATAAACATCGTTTAGTCACTCCTAAAATAAACAAAAGCCAGTCAAAATTAAATAAATAAATTGTGAACTTAATTATCAGTTTTCAAACGTCAACGACATCAAGAAGTAATCTGTCATCTGTCAAAAGTGAAAATTTCCATCAGTTAAAATTTTCTCAACAAACCAAATACCTACTGAAATTTATATATGGGAACAAGTGTTATTTAAGCAAAAGTGCATAGTATAAATTTCCAATTAAAATCTAGTGAAGTGCTGTGAGAAAATACAACGACAGGTGAAGTGCAAACCCAATTAACCATTGGAAAATCAAGTACATGGGACCAGTTACGATCTAGAGCATTCGAAATCCAGCATCGACCGTACGAGGTTTACGTCACCTGGAAGGCATCTCCGAAACCAGCGTTACTTGAGTTTCATACTTTTACAAATTGGCCAATTTAAAAATCTCATCGTACGAATTCGTAAATAACAATCAAACTAACTTTAAAATTCTTTTTTAACATACCAAAGTCGACTATAATATCTACATTTCACCCTGACTTTCACTGATTTAACGTAGTACTTAAGAAAATTGTTAAATTGTCCAATCATTTGAATATGCAACACACTCTGTTAGTTAAATATTAAATTGAATTTTTCGTTTTCTACATAAAGTTCATACTTCATAATAGATCAACATAAGTTAGTGAAAACCAAATTACTGTACAAGACAAGTTCTTGATGATTTGGAAGTTATTTTTAATCCTCGACTCATTTAACGACCATAGCCAAGCAATTGTTGCTAGCGCTGACAAAAATATTTCAAATGGATTATATGCACCTATAGGACATATGCATTTATAAGCCGGGTACAGGGTTCACAGTCGCTACTCTCTATTTGTCTGACTGTACCTACTGTATATAATTATTAATGATTTGATAGATTGTCTTGAACATGCTTGAATTCAATGTATCTAGAGAAATAAATAGTAAAATACAGAGCTGGTAATGAAAAATCCCTATATCTTGCTATTACCAATATTAATGATTCGTTTATAATGAACAATGACAAACCGATACGTCTACACTCGAGCTAATGCGATCGCTAATTGGTGGAATACAATCTCTTGAAAATGTTCACCAATCATAGCCGGTGAAACGGAATATTGTGTTTTAATGATCTGATTGTTTTAATAATCTTTCAGTTTAGCGAAATCTAGTTGCCAACATGAAGAAATAAAATTACTGTTCCAAACAAAATTGCTAGTCACGCGGCTTATAATCAATTATGAAGGTTCTGTATAAGGTATATCAAAGTGCTATTGGATATTGCGGGTATAACTCAATGCCGATCGGAGCACTAGCCCGCAGAGTAGTTGTTACGATATAACTACTACTCTGTGGACTAATAAAAATTAAAGAGTATCCGACAACGACCAACCATAACCTCATAACATTTCCTCAACGTCCCGTATAAAATGATGACTAAAAGCACACCGAAGAACCCACGTCCAGAGAAGAGGAATGCCTAATTAGGCCTCGGTCTCGCTTTCAGAGAATCCCACCTGCAGCACTCGCCGAGCCCGTGCAGCTTAAATATTAATTGCGCCCTCTTTGCCGGCTTTTGAGACGCCTTTGTTCCGAAATGACAGTTTAGAGGACTTTAATTTTTAAAGCTTTGTGCAACTCGGGCTTTCAGATAACGCCAAACGGGCCTAGACACGACTGGTCTCGTTTAAAACGCGAGACGAGATTTCGATTGTGTGTGTGTGTTGTGTTGTGTCAAGATTTAATTCTCTTTGCACACTCTTTACATACAGCGTAAACAAAGGGATGAAAAATGCATGTCGTTCTCGGCTCGTATTTGCGGAATATGCTCAATGGAACTCATTTTGAAAGCGATACGTTGATAGTGGAAAATACTTTAAATAATTTAACAACGTGTAACGATAGAACATTGATTGACTTATAAATTTATATGCAGGGTGAGTCACGAGGAATTTTACAAACTCTTACCGTCGCTAAGGAGAATATCAAATGACGATTTGGACTTAACATTATTTCCGGCTGACATTCTCAAATATTCGAGGTTACCTAAAAGAAATTTAAGAGGTACAGTGGATTGAACGAAGAAAGCATAGCTACCGCAATTTCCTGACCTAAACACTCTTGATTATTTTTTATGGTAAAATTTAAGAAATTGGGGAGTGTCTTACTGAAGTGGAAACTACAGAGCTTTCATTAATGTCCTAAACCCACGTGACTGCGACGACAGGCAACCAACATTACATTTCCCAATGTAGATATTTTATTTTTATCAAATGAAAAGGTAATTTAAGAAAGATTTCATTTTAGCTGTTTATTTTGATGTATTAATCTAGAAATTTACATTAATTCAGAACTGAAATGAAAAAATCCGGCTTACACCTGGATAAGTCGAATTCAAAAAAACAATTTACAATTAATTGTTGAACATTTAATGTTTATTAAAAATTTTATTTATTACATATTGCATACATCTTGTCATAAAATTTTTATGTTACAGGTAAAAAATTAGTTATATTATAAAAGGTAATCAAAATGTCCACCTTCATTTTGTAGACATAAATTTACCCTCCGTTTCATGCATTCGAAAACACGTTCCAATTCATTTGGCGTAACGGATTTGATTTCATGGCGAATCGCTACTTCTAGGTCTTCAAGTGTGTGAAATCGCTGCTTGAAAATATTATTTTTTATACGTCCAAAGAGATAATAATCTAAAGGTATAAGATCAGGAGTTCGACTAGGCCACAATTCCCTAATAATAATTCACCATAAAATTCTTCCAAATATCTAACCGTTTCTGCTGCAGTGTGTGCTGGTGCCCCATCTTGTTGAAAATATCCAAACCGTAATTCGTCGTCATCATGCATTTGCTCTAAAGCTTGTCGTAGAATCCCCTTTTTACCATTTATCACTTCTCAAAGAAAACTGGTCCTATTATCCGCCTCCTTGAAACGGCTACCCACCAAACACCAAATTTTTGAGGATGTAGCGAAGTTTCAATAAACTTATGTGGATTTTCTGTAGCCCACATCCTATAATTTTGACTGTTAATGTAACCTGATAGGTGGACCCATGCCTCGTCAGAAAAAAACGTTAAATTCAATAAATCATTGTTGTTCAGATTTTCATTGAACCATTCACAATACCGTATTCGTTGGTCGTAGTCAGCTGGATGCAACTGCTGAACAATAGAGATTTTGTATGGGTGCATGTGCAATTCCTTCTTTCAAATTCATTTTAAGGGCTTTCAAGTTAATTATAAATGTAGTATTTAATGTGTGTAACATAAAAACTACCTGCATATCTGTTTGGGTAGACAACTGGGGGATAGATTTTTTAGGGCTCTGCTCCATACGTTATCGAATATCGTCAACTGCATTTTCAGTTAAAACTGTTGGCCTGCCTGTTAATTTCCCCTTGCAAATACAATGTTTTTCGTCATATCTCTTGACAAGTATTGATTTGTGCTTCCTAAAAACGTCATAATCAACGTCTACATCAGGGAAAGCTTCAGTCAATACAGGATTGTAATGAATATGACCAAATTCCGTCTGGATTTCGCGTGACGCTCCGAAAATATGCCTTTAAAATATAAGCATCTTGCTCAGGTGTAAAAGGTATTTTTAAACACTTAGAAGTCTAAAAATATGAAACAAATATAAGTAAACATAACCTTAAAATACATTATTTACTTACGTAAAAAACACAAACAAATTATGTAGCTCTGAAAAGAACTGTTGTTGGTAATGTAAATAAACGTAAAAATGTTGGTAAATCACAAAAATAGTCAAGGAAAAACGTACTGGCATAAGAACGTAATGACGTAAACTACCAGCCGCAGTACCTGGACGCCTCTGGACTGACAGCTGGTTTAGGGTCCCTAAATTTGAAATATTTCGTAGTAGCCAACTTAAGAAAATCAAATTTATTGATAGTGACAACCAATTTGGTCACGTGGGGCTCGGACATTAATGAAAGCCCTGTATTACTAATTCACATGAACGTGTTTCAACTACTATCAATAATCTTCAACTGCAAGACCAGCAAGAAGAACTATTTGTTTTGGTTTCTCAAAACTAGATCCAGCGTACTCAAATGTGATTACCGGTCGGCAGACTCTACATGCTATAGATAGGTCAGAAAAAATAGATGATTATCTTTAATTTTTTAATCGACTTAATCGACTTTATAAGTACTTTATGTTTATGTACTTAACATTCTATATCTTTCAGCAAACGAATTCTCTTTAACTGAACAGGTCGTTTTGGGTTATGTAAAAATTTACTTTCCATCAAGCGGTCAGCGACCTCACACTTTATTTACTCCCATATGTCGTATACTCTACTCAAATGTAAATTTGAAACCGCCTCAGTGTCACCGAAATTTCAGTAAATAGTTCGCGATACGAATGTGAATGTAAAAATATTCTCAAGGTTTATCGCCCCACTTGATTCGTGTAAAATCGTACATTCTGATATTAGTACCAGTTCCGTGTCAAGCACGCTCCAAATTCATTAATTCACTGTAACATTTTTCGTGTATCATAACTGTTGGAAACATTTTTAAAAGCACTTCCCACTTCCCATTCCAGATGCTTCACGGTTTACGCACTTTTTAGGAATACATCAACGCGCAACTTTTATTACCTGTATTTTTCATTTTTTTATTCATGAACTCTGCGGAAGAGTTGAGAATATAAACACACGAAATATAAATCTTGCATAAATATGCAGCGGCGTATATTATTTTTCCCAGCAAAATTATCGAAATGTTACGCACACTGAACAGGAAAATTATATTATATAATAAATCTACCCGATACGACGGCTGTAAGAGTTTGCAGATCTACATTGCGCGTTCTGTTCATCTGAATTTACTGGTTTACATACGTTGTGATCCAAATCAAGTAACCACAACTACTTCGAAGTCTTCTTAGCACACCGAAATGTCAAGCTCAAATGCGAATTGCTTTTTACTTCAAAAATATGTTTGATATCAACAATCAACTCTTCTGACGTAAGCATAGAGGCAATGGATTGTTGTAAACGTAACTTTATTAATATCGCGTGCACATACCTCTATTTTAAAAATTCATGGCGTCTCCTGAGATACACTCAGAATTCTGTCGATACATCACAACAGTGAATATTTTCGCAGTTACAGTAACTCGATTTGTAGCTTGAATTTATAGACAAGCTGTCGACGTATTTCTGCTGAAGGCATTTTGCTTTATTTTCAGACCGAGAAAATATTGGCACACTTATGAATATCTAAGTTACACGAGGCGTGGGTGGAAAAGAAAAAAGTACCGAAATGAAAAAAATATTTATGCTAATTTAAAAAGAACGTTACACTAAGAAAACTACTTATTTGTGTTCTTAGATGGAAAACATGCTTTATAGAAGTTACTATATTATTGCAATCCACTGTATTGTGTGAAGAGCTGTCACAAATTTTATAACATATGGCAATGCAATTGAATTGAATAATATCGTAATATGTATGTGATTTTTATAACGAATATTGAGACAAACCTGATCCACAAGGTCGAGATTTACATGCACACTGAAAGTTCTTTCTTACATCAGTTGTTTTTAAACTAAGGAAAAAACGAAATACCTCTGGCTTCGTTTTTCAAATATTAAGATCACCACAGTAGCGTAGTCGGTCGAGCATGCGGTGGCAAGCATTTCTCGGCTTCCTATTCCAGCACTGGCAATGTCGATGGATAATGGGTGTTTGTCTGCGATTTTTCGAGTGTAACCCCCTTCCGCACAGCGTTTGGCTTTGGATTTGGGGGTTGTCTCATTTCTGTGGTGTGTTCTATGTTTTTTATATTTATTATTATTATTATATCATTTATTCCACTTCCTACAACCTCATAACAATCATTTTTACTCTTTCTTGTAAGATATAAATCATTTCAGGTACAGATTTTTAAACTTAAACAATTAAGAATTACAATATTAAAAATATTAGAAATTTTTGGACTATCAACGTCAATGTCACTTTCATTCCTACATTATTTGTGACAAAAACTGTAAACGCAGTACAAAAGAACGACACCGCTAGTTTTTTATTTGTTAAAGAAATGTTCCTGTGGAGATCTGTCTTGATATATGTTATAATTTTAAGAAAAATAACTTTCCCAAAACTATACCGCTTCAATTTTTTTAATCATTGTGTTGCAAACAAAATCAGTCTTCAAAATGAGATATAACCAGTCTGATAGTGCAATTCAAGGTTTTCTTGCAGAGGGTGCTGGGTGTTAAGGGGGGTGAGTGTCAATGAGACGTATTTAGGTATGTTACAATGTTTCGCCCTTAAAAGAAAAATCGACGTATTGCGAAAAATTTCGATCAATTTTTGATATTTGCCAATTAATGAAATTTTCAAATAGGGTTGTTGACCAAATCTCAAAAAGTAGATAATATAATTCTATACGTACTAACTAGTGTGTATGCACAATTAGAGATTGAGGAATGCGTCAGAACAGTTTTAAAATAATTACTTAAAACTGATTTTTTTATAATATTTCAAAAACGGATGTGACGTCATAAGGGGCACTTTGTAGTGAAATTATGTGTAGATGATTGCGTAAAGGAAAAAAATTGGAGGAAGGAAATGCTCTGTCAACACTGTCAGTAGTGTCAATATTTTCAAGTCTACCAGTTATTTTCCTTAATCGTCGAATTATTCCTTTATTAAGTAAAATTATTATTTAATAATAATCATTTAATATTTTCATTCCCTTAGAATTAAAGCAGAATGTGTGAAACGGGATTTATGAAAGCTACTTCGCAAATTTTACCGAAAATTGATATTTTTATGATCATGAATTGAATTTTTAAAAAGAGACGACCGTTTTAATATTGGCGAAATCAGAGCTATAAAAGCAGTCAGGTAAGGATCAACATATTTAATGAATGCTTTTATTGTGTTTATTTATAATATAAATAAAATATATAAAAAATATAGGTATTTTATATTATAAAATACCTATTTATTCAGGGAAAATTATAGTGCAGTTCGGGAGTCTTATGGAGATAATGCAATTGGCTATGTGGAATGTTAAATGTGGAACAAAACGCCACTTAAATTTGCTTGTAATTTCCATTAATTACTTAATTTATATATTTCCATAATAATGATGTATTTGCGACGCCCTAGGGCGTTATTTCTCATTTAGTGTAACTCAAAACAGGTGTCAAACAAAAACTTTTGGAGAATTGTAATAATACGAGTTGTATTTTCCAACTGTAGTCTAGTGCTACAATTGTATATATTTTTAATATAACTCTTGTTCTCATTATTTAATTTATGTATATTAATACAATAATAAAAATAGTTCGGAAATAAGAGATATTGGTATTGTATTGGATTGGGTGTTAGATTTTGATCTTGAGAAGTGTATCTATTTGACCTACATAAATATACCTACTTATTTATCAAATGGAAACAACGAAGGCCTTAGCAAATATCGTCATTAATTTACCTCCACTACCTTCTCTAGTATTTATCTTTCTCCCAACTGACCCCTCTAAATGAAAAATTAAAATTACGACGGGAAAATATCATTCGGAACGAAGTTCTAACCGTATAATGTAAAATATCTAGTTAGAAACTAGCTGCATAACCGCTATGTAAACAAGCTAAGTAATTAAACTGGATATAAATACAAATTAAATTCAGTTTGTCGCTGACACGCGATGTTTTGATAGCAAACACACTTTACTTCGAATACAACACTTTCGTGCATTTGTCATGCCTGTTGCAACGTGCATGAATTGCAAATTTATTTGTGGGAATCTTTATTGACACTGATTTAATCACATTGAAACCAATTCATATTCGCCGTACTCGGATTCGTTCAATTAATTCATTATACAGGAAACGTCGTTTCCTTTGTTTGAATATTTTTTGAATTTGTTTCAATTACCTTAATATATTTAAAATGAAGTAAAAAGACTACTCTATGGGTTACATGCCCCAATTAACATTTTATTATCTGAAATAAAGACCAAATCATGTAACGCTTGTTTATTTTTAAAGTATTGTAAAAATAGGAATCAATATATATTTTATTTTGTAATGAAAACTATCGTGGTTGCTTTAAATCAGGAGTGTAACCCCCCGGTGAGTTACCTATTTATTTGTTGATTTCTGGAAAATTATCCGGCTGTTGTCGAGATAAACTGCTTTGTGATGACCCATGAATAAAAGGTAACAATACCATTTATTTTGCAATCAATCAAACAAATATGTTGTATTTTTTATTCTAACATCACCTTTGTTCGTTTTATCTGTCTCATCAGGTAGCCTCCTCGCGAATGGAATTAAATCGTTTAGTAACATTAGCAGATATAACTCGTTGCCGGATGGCAATTTTGTGGAGAAGAGCCATTCACTGCTCTATTCTTTTCAGGATCGTTTAAACTGCAATAAATTTTATCTAGGAGAAAATTGCTTTACGACTTGTATCTGTTATTCAAATAAATAGGATAGCTATCGCACCCGACCATCCCGTATGAAGCTTTGCGAGCGACAATATTCCTCGGCGTAACACCCATTTCCAAGTCAAAGCGCACCTAGATTATGGCATATATCTCGCGGGGGATTCTAAATTCTATTTTAAATGGGAAACGATAGATCTCATGTTTATCAAAGACGCGTCTGGCGCCCAGAGTTCAAAAGCAACTCCTGGGTCGTTCATCACTCTGCCCATATCGACACTTTCTGAATATATGCATCGAGTTGACCGACCACTGCGAACGCCTTTTTGTTTTATGTTAAGTGATATGGTTTTATCTCCTTATTTCGTTTCCCGCGGCGAATGGAAATCTCTGGTTTCTTTTATGCAACGGAATATCCGTCCGGGGTTTTGAAGAAACTTTCAGAAATCGGAAGGTCCAAATCTCCGAACACCCCTGGGGAAAATACTATGATATCCATCATTTTCGCATCACCTAAAGCAGTTAAAGTTACATAGTTTCCGTACACCAAGAAGATTTTTATCAAAACATTTGAGAAATCGTTAAGTTTGGAAATAACTGGGAACAATTTCGATAATAACATTTACGACTGTTTCATGTCGATGTCATAACTTCATTTCTTTAGATTATTTTACTACAAAAAGTTTTAATGAACGAATGGGTTAATGTGACTATTTTCAAAATATAGATGTTGATTTTTTAGATAGATATTATATTTACTTACTCGAATATTTGACGCAGATCGATAAAACAGTGCGACAATTATTTAACCTTCTTACAAAAGACAATTCTATGGTCCGAAAGAAGTCTTGATTTGCCCACATTCAGTTCTTTTCACGGGGGTTTCGGATGTTAAAATAAACAAAGAACTAACAACTCATATGACCTAAGGAAGAAAATGCTGAATGCAGTATCAATGAGGTAGATGATAACAGAGGGTATTATGTCTTAGGATGAAGCTTTTCAGTGTCATTCCGTAGGAAGTTCTAGCCTGGTACCGATTTAAAACCTGACTGTTCCCCAAGCATCCATCAGCACAACGAGCAAGGCCCTACCAAAAGAGGTAGGTCCAGCGAGTAAACATTCGCCAACGCCCTGAAACGTATCTAATAAATGTGGTACTCTTCCTGTTTGAATTTAACACGCCGCAACTTATGAGGGTAGACCTTCGCAAATGTATGGAAATAATTCCGGCAAAAATGTGGAGCTCTCGGTGGGAAATCCCCAACATATTAATTTCAAAGGCGCCGCTTTTTATAAAGCGTGTATTTCCTTCTACGCCCGGCTTACGCGTAAATAAACAGAATGGAAACCACAATACGGGGCTCGGCAAGGTCCTGGATACGTTACATTCACGCTTTATCAAAGGATTATTGTATCTTGTTAGGGAAAATGAAAATACCCGCCGCGAAACTAACTAACGCCGGGATTCATTGTTTTAAAATGCGTTGATGCTGGCGTTGTTTTCGTCCGTTTTATTCGCTACTTACTTGTTATAAATAATTTGCCAAATTTAATTCCACGATACAGGTTTACAAAAATTTATTATTACATTGGTGGCTAGAGTGTAAGACAAAATGTACGTAAGGGCCAATAGATAATGATCAAGTCTAATTTCGAAGATGTTGATCGAAGGTGCTGATATCACAATGTTCGGTAATGAGTATGTCATACACATGATTCAACAGGAAATACTGTCGTGCACGGGCGTAAAAAAGTTTCTTTCTTAATCTTAAATATGACCTTACAGTCGCATATCAGGGACTGCAGATGATTTTATCTGAACAGTAGATTTTATTACGGAGAACCTTCATAAGATCATTATGCATATTTCATAAAGAAGATGCAGCAAATTAAAGATGCAGGCGAATACATGTATTGTAAATCTTGAGAAGAGTAACCGTGTTTAGATATTGAGAGATCTACGGATCATATAAACTAACTGGTTACATTTTTTACAATTTCAGTACGTGTCCACGACAACGAATCACTGTGTGATGGTAACGCCAAGGCAATACAGTGATCCAGATACACAGTTTCTTATAAGGTATGATACATTAACTTAAAATAAAATAGGACCCAGCACAGAACCCTTGGGCACACTACTTGTGTGTCTTTTCGAAATTAAATCATATTCATCAGGAAGATCTGTTTACTTTAGACAACACATATTTAACAACTGAGGCTTCTGCAATAAATCGCTTCATTTAATTTCTAGAAAATGTTTTGGATTTCTTTAGAATAAAGCTGAATAATGTGCCCATAAACTAGCGGATTTCAATTTTTGTGGTAACTCATCAAAATAAACAATTTTTCTTGATGAGACTAAAGAAAAATTATGATCGATCAAATATGTGCGTAGGTACATATTAAGTGAAAGAACAATATTAAATGTTTCCCAGTTGTTTTCATACAAAAATGATTGACATCAAGTGATGGTACTACAAATTTTTGTCGAATTAATAATCTGATGCCGAAATATTCTGCCCATTTATCATTTGTGCGAATCTTCTCAAATTTTATTCGGGAACGTGTGCATGAACGGACGTATCCCACACCTGCGTCTGCTAGAGACAAATATAACATTTTCTGAAAGAAATAATGGTTTGTCATAACGAGATCCTATGACTGATGGACTGGAGGCATGGCTATTTATCACCGGGTCAAACAAGCCTCATCCTGTGTCAATGTTTTTGCAAAATCGTGTTTTTATAGGAGTCTATCTGCTGAAATGTAATAAATGGCAGAAAAACACTTGCTATCGTTCCCTCCGTCTCCTGACAATGATGTAATACGCTAAGGAGCTGCTTCGCAAGAAAATAATGAAGCGTTGTCTCTACTGTTTTATATTATGTGGCGTTTTATAGAATATCTGCAAGATTTTTCCACACCACTGCCTATTTTAGAAATATTTACGCCGTAACAAAACACATTTCAGCCAAATTTTTCGTAAGACAACGAATATAATTATTTTTTATTTTATTCTGGCAATTGATTACTTTCAATTCTAAAATTTCCCGGTAATAAATTAATTTTCAAAAATAAGTTGTCTATTGTAACAGAAACAAAAGTGTTTTGACACTTAGGAAAAACTTCATTTGTTGTTAATTTTAAGGAAAAGTGTCATGAAAATCATTTGCTTAGAACCCATCAAAGTTTGAGTTTCGTTAATAAAATACCTATAAAACAACAAATAACTGTTGCAATTAGACCTAGAAAACTTTTCCAATAAAAAATGTTTCCGCAACTTCAAGTCTTCGAGTCTCACATAAAAATTTAAAGACAATTTTTTACGTATTTATTACAGTTACTGTCTTAATGTCGATTTCCGTGGAAAATTATTCACCCCCCGATTTTAAAAAGTTTTTACCCCATTTTATGACTTATTTATGCCGAAGTAAGGGCTAATAAAACCAGAATCAAACGGATTTTAAATCCCCTGCAATTAGGACAGTAGTTATTATGCAAATTGTATTTTATCTTCCCACAAAAAGAATTCCAAAGCGGAATTTTCATTATGAAACGACACAGCTTACTTTCCAGTAACTTTATTCCCTTCGAACATATTTTAGTCATGCGAGGAAGTTTTTTTGGAATTTACACGAAATACGCACCTTAATGGATCTGACAAAATTTTCACTAAAGTTTTGTAACGTTAAATATACAGAGTTTGAAATGTTAGATATTCAGATATAAAAAATTATTATATCAAAATGTTAAAAACTCAAAATATTTGTAAATAATATGCTTTATATAAATGCTTTTTTTTCTGAAATGCAACGGCAATTTATACAAATTAAAATTCCATTTCCAAAAACTCCCTCTATATTACTGTAATAAGAATATACAGGGTGCATCTAAATTAATGTAGATAATCACATTAATACGAGGATGTCTCATAAAAAATATCACTCCTTCCTTGTCTTCTAATAAAACCTTAAAACTTAAAAGTTCGTTGAATTACAAGAGTAAAAACCACTCTTACTCCTATGCAAACTGTATCCGTCCGTAAATTAGCGGAATGGTGAGTTATGTAAATGATTTCACATGCGAATATCTGCAAATGCAAGCAGTACCTACGACTAAGCCTTTTCTATTGTGTTATATCTGTTCAATAATGCTTCATCCTTCCATTGTATCAAGCTTAAGAAGCGAACGCTTGGCAATTACTCGAAAATTATCAGATTATGCACAAATAGGATCTGATTTCCACGGCGAAACGAAACGGAAGCGCATCCTCTGAGCAGAATTTCGATCCACCGTAAATCAGAATCATATTTTCATTCCGCTGTAGCAACGTAGCCTTCTCAGCTCAAATCCATGACTTGGCTTCTATTTGGATATTATCGATTTTTGTTTTCTTCGGGATGTGCTTCTTATTTCCTTTCCCTCAGTCTTGAAAATTGCGATTCGAAAGTTGAGTAAATTCCAATGGAACAGCCTTTAACCAGCACTCCTGACACAGACATAGTGAATATTAATTCCGCTTTTGCATCAATCACAAGCTCAGAGACTTCTCGTCTAAGAACTTGGAAATGATGGATTCTAATATCCGTTTTATCCTCTGTACAAAGAGTAAGTCAAGTGTTCTACAGTTATACGACAGATATTGAATGAAATAATTATTGGATGGATTTTAAGTCGTAACAACAAACGGGATATGATGTTTAGGATATTGGGTATCTCAGAGTGGCACAAGGCTCCGCTCTGGGGCTAATTTCATGCGTATATTTACATTAACGATTGTAGAAAATTATGCAACGCCGCAGATACGTAGATGTGAAGAGGTTAGAAATAACATTCACATAGATTCAGTTATTGATGTACACATTTTATTTAGTTTAAACTAGTTTAGGTTATGTTCTACAAAAAACAGGTTTTACAAATATAAATTGTAATAAAATCATTAACTACTCAATTAAATGAGAAAATAGACTGCTTGTGGAATAACCAAATAATATTTAAGTATTTTCCTCATTTATCATAATATACAGGGTGTCTTATAATTTGACTGTCAAATTTCTACAGGTAGGCCAAATTAAACAAGATGATCCATTGTCAGTATCAAATTTGGCACTTACAGTTTTTGGCTATTGATTGAAATATTTATGCAGATTGCGCAAAAATTCACTATTCATTGACAGTCAAAATCATACATCAAATTTGGTACTAATATTTCAGCTAGTTTGTAAATGTTTGAAAATATTATTGGCAATAAATACCTTGAAATTAAAAAGTAATGTAAATGACCCCCAGTTCATTTGAACGTTTTTTTATTAATTTTACAATTAAGATCCTGTGAGAATTTAGCAGCAAATATTTTTCCATCATTATGCGTGTATTCAGACATGGGTATATTTCTTCTTGCAAGTCTTCACAATTGAAAACTCTAGTAGAGCGTAACAGCAAAAATAAATATTATTTCAGGCTTATTTCCCAAGGATGATAAAAGATAAAAGTGTCCGTTTCAACGAACACCAAGACAAGACTTATAGAATATAAATTACCGGGAATAATAAAAATCACGTATCTGACATCATAGATTTTTATACGGACCTTTATTTTCCTGTGATCTCGCACCATGAAATTGGAAAATAAAATTTTTAGCATAAAATATATAACTTTAAAGATACCAGCGGGTAACTCACAGACCCAGTTCATTTGAAAAAAGACCCCGACGTCTTCGTCAAAGCGACAGTCGCCTAACTCTGGTCCCCATATTTACATTTTATGATTCGGACCGTAAAACGGGGTAAAGTATGGATCGATTGGTAGAGATGCTACGAACATTTTTAATGTCTACGTCGGCTTATTTAAGGTGATTCGGGTACTATGCAGTTCAAGTAATAAGTATATAAGACAGTAATATAAGTAATATAAGTAATAAGACATAAGTACATGAAGTAACACCAAGCTCAATGAAATCTAATAGCTGTTTTACATTGACAATTTATTGATCAATTAATTCATGAAGTCGCTTCATCAAAAAATTGGACAAGTGTAATGCACCAAATCTGCTGTCAAATAACTTCATGAATTTATGCATCAAGTTCTTGACGAATTAGAGCATGTTCTAATTTTTGTCAATTTCTTCGTGAAGTTCAGAAGTACCAACCCAATAGATTTCCAGCCTCAGATCAGTAATGAGGTTATGTTATTGGAATATGTAAATAATTGTGTGCCGTCGTACTAGTTTTGCATTGTTTTTAGTGACTTGTTACTTACGAAAACTAATATTTATATAACATGTGTCAGAACGGTACCGCTGTTGTATCACTACAATTTTGAGTGGAAAGGTGACATTTTTGAAATTTGTTTGCTTCTTTGATTCATTGGTAGAACTGATTCATACGTCAAAAAACTTGACAGTCTGCAGCAGTTATGGTTGCTTCTTTGATTCATTGGTAGAACTGATTCATACGTCAAAAAACTTGACAAAGTCGGTAGCAGTGTAAAACCACACTGTTTACCAATAAATTCGTGAATTAATTCATGAAGAACTTCGTCAATTTATTCATGAATAAATTGTCAATGTAAAACAGCTATAAGAAACACTCTCTTTATACAGGGTCTTTCAATAATGTGCCGAACCCTCTCAAGGGCATATTCCCCTAATAAACGTGAACAGTTTTTATAAATATGGGTACGCAAATCCTTCATTATCGAAATAAATTGCGTATAATGTTGCGAAAAAATTAAAATATGTTCTTCCGTTACTTGCTTACTAAGCTTATAAAAAAATATAAAATTTGTGCTATTGGCTTATCACACCACTTGATTTATTTTAAGCTGTAGAATTAATAATTTAAATATACGGGATAAATGACGTCTCTTATGTTTTAAGTCAGAGTAAGTCGAAAATAGTGAAATATATTACAGATGCGCAAGAGATGTTGTAGGATTTACTCATCGTTCCATTAACCCCATTCTTTTTACTTAAATATCAGTTTCTACGCCACTGGTGGAGGTAAAACAGCAAGTTGTGATTTAAACTGTGGTATATGAGCATCAAAACATATTGTATAATTTTCAATAATTAATTCGGAGTCAGTTCCGAGTAACAACTTTATTTTTTTCTAAATATTTATCGAGATCGGGATAAGGAGGCATTTGCGAACCCATATTTATATACTCTGAATACAAGACATAAAAAAATAGAATACAATATTACAAGAGGTGGCAGTACTGATCAGGATAATAAAAGAGGTTCTTATGAACATATTTTCTAAAATGTTTCTTAAAAGTGTTGTAGCCCTTTAAATGGATGAAGAACTGTACATTATATGACAAGTTAGTGAAAGCCATTATAAGCAAGAGATATGTTTGAAGCACCAGCGCTTGCGCGAGAGTGATGAATTTTTAAGTGAGAATCTATAGTACTTCATTTAGCCACTAAAATACGAGTCTTCGACTATGTGAGCGCAGTATTCAATGTTCGAAAACATTGAAAAATATTAGCAAATGTTGTCAAAGTGTAACTAAACAATTAAATTTGTACAGCTTCATTAAATTAAATGTTCTGTTAGAACAAAACAAATAATTGTCTACTACTTATAAAAGCAATGCTCCACATCTTTGAACAAATTATAAGTGTATCCATATCCTCTTGTATTAAATTGTACAGTAAAATGTGGCACGTACGTACTTCAAAACTAAATTTACATCACAAGAACTTGATTGAAAACTATTCCACGAAGTAAAACTTCACATACCACTTTACATACTTGGTTACTCCTTCATTTTCAAACAAGGTAGGAACTGGCAACAATTTGACATATATGCATGATTTCATTAAAATACATACACCATCGATCGATTCAAGAAATATGAGTGCAATACATGTTCTAAAAAGTGTATTATAATATACATATATAATATACATATTATATAATACATCCATTTGTTGCGATAGTAAGTATTAATTTTGTCATAAGTGTTTCTTTGCATGTTTAAGTGTGTTAAATTTTCACGTAAAACACCAATCCTGACATTATTCCGGCTCCCTTTACTTAAATCTACAATTATTTCCAATCATAAGCTGCACCAAAAGTCACATATTTTTTTCAGCTTCAAATCAAATGATTTCTTTATTAAATCGAAGCACATGCCATGAACAAAAAAAGTGGCGATTTACAAACCGTTCCGTCTTTACAGAAGCAGCTACAGATTAACGTTCTTAAAACATCAAATTATGATAAACAACAATACAAATTATTTCATTGTAACATCCCTAATAAAAACAGAGGGAGCTAGTAAAATTTTAGTTACTGAATAACGCCTATTAGATATCAGTTTTAGTCGCTTTTGATTCAACAGCTTATGAAAAGGTAGTATATTTATGTTGCTGAAACGTCGTATTCAGCGGGCTAGATGAGGCACTGTTTTATTTTCCTTAAAACTGTATGAAGCTGTTATTCGTATATTAACTAACCGTATTAAACGGAAAATATAGAAAGATAACTGAGAACGTGGACTAAGCCATATCCTGCAGCAAGTTAAGAGACCCAATTTACCGGGAGATTTATATGAAATGATTAAAGGTATAGAAATAAATTGAGCCTTTTAGGGGTGATTAAGTAATGTTTTGGATTCGACAAACTTCCTCTTGCACTGTATGACATTCATTAGCAATTCATGAAAGGGGTTAGAATCAATTTAAAGCAAATTGCAACTGTGTGCAGTCTAGTTTGAAATTAAGGCACATTTTATTTCATGAACAAGTATATCTAAATTTTCAAAACAAACATCTTTTATATTCTACAACAGTCATTTCACCTATTCAGAAACACACTGCAGAATTACTCTTAGAGAATAGTAATAAACATCATGTATATTGCACAATAGTTTCATGAAAATAAAATAGCATTCAGGAAAACAACCGGCTATCAATTTTAAACAAAAAATTCTTGATATTGTATCTATATTTCGGTGACATGAATACATTTGTTCAGCCTCAGATGCAATGGTTCTCTGGGCGGTTAAGCTCGAGCAGCGAAGCGACGGTGTGTGGTACGCTTTAGGAAGAAGCTTAACGTTTCACACCACCAAATTAGTTCTAGTCTAGGAATTGTGCGAAATACAGTTCTCAGACTGATTTACAAGTATTTTAATACTTGTGGTATGTCAACCAGTCCAAAGTTTGGTCTCCACAGAATTAGAACTGATCGCCTGCTACCGCTTTCAGGCACATGGGAGTGTCTAATAATTTTCACTCCTGGCTGACACAAATTAAAACACAGCAATCTAGTTTCAATCCCCTGCAGTTGGAAGTTCTCCGCTGAACGACAAATAGAACATATTACGTTATGCAAAGTTGTTCCATTTCAGTACTTCAGACGGGGAGTTATTATAAGAGAAAAATAGCATTTCCTGTACATTTTGCCACACTAAAGTTTTAATGAGTCAGCGTGGCAAATTTTCCAAGTACTTATTGCATTAAAAACAAAATGTATTTCATTTTTATACAGTATTCGCTTTAAAACGGGTTCTTGAAATACCTTCAAATTCTTTAAATTTTTAACTTACTTTCAAGTACACATGGTGTTCCATTTCTTCTGAAAGTTTCTAACTTAAAATTTTCAGCTGTACATTCCTGCATTTTTTAATATCTGGTTGAATTTAAGGCCAACATTGATATGCACATGTTGGGTATAAAATATACGGTTTCGAAGTTATTTGATGTTAAAAAAAATATGGTTGTAATATCCTAGAAAATATTTTAATATCTCCAAAATTAAAAGTTATCATAAGATGCGGTTTCCAATATTCTTTCAAGCATGAAAAAAAAATATATTTTTTACATTACTTGGTTAAATTAGGTATACAATGAATAAAAATTTATACTCCATTTGACAGTTATATCAACGATATGGCACTTTCATACTTTTTTAAGTGAAAAAAAACTATATTTAACAGTTTGTAAACCTGAGTAAAGACATTAGAAATAAGTGGTTTACCATAGAAGCAGCTTGTAGTATAAGCCTCCTATGATCATTGCTTCATTTATAAATTTTATCGAGATATCCTGAAAATATTTCTAAATGGCGATTCCGGAATAAGGAATTGTATAAATATAGGTCAAGCGCGAGAAATATTGAAATAAAATTTATGGTCGCATTTATCATGCATGAGAAAACGCCTTACGAAAATGTTACTTTGGATATACATCGTTTTTCATATTTATAAAATTTTTAGTAGGGTGTGATAACTACTGAGGAGAATAACCCAAAACTCTATTTATTTATGAAATGCGTCTATTAAATATTAATATCAGCTTTGTATTCTCGAGGATAAGATTAAGTAGAAAAACTTTTTGGAAAGTTAAACTCGATTTTTCAATTGTTTCTTAACTTACTTAAGTCTTTTGATGTATCATATGAAATACAAAGACTATGAAACAATTAACACAATATTTATCTTTAAACTAAAGAAATAATAATTCATTTACAGTGTGTAACACACTGTATAAACAATGTTTCAACTTATAACAAGCCTCATAGAATTTTATATTATCTTATTAAATTACAAACAGCCCAGTCTAGTTACAAAAAATATTTTTTCCATCAAATCTTTATCTTTAACGTCGCAAATTAGCCCACGCAGCTTTAGACGTTCCAGTCTGACAATGAGCGCTTTTCACACTTCAGCTCGTCGAGAGTTGTTGATGAAAGGTGTGATTAGCACTTGCCGTTAAAACTGTTTTTCATCATACTAAAATCCTCGCTTCGCATTAAATCTTTATTTTATTCATCAGAAATTCAGTGTTGCAAACCGGATTTAAAATTTTCGTTTAAATAAAAAATTACCCATGACGATAGTTGGTGTAATACATGTTTTATAATTTAGATATATAAAAGCAACATATAAAATAAATGAAAGAAGTTTCTTTATTTACAGAATTATGCCCAGTTTGTTCGTAAACCGTAAGTCGACTTTGTCGATACCGAAAGATCTGTGCGAATAGGATGTCTTTTATATTTGATACATTAGTTTGTACATATACTCGTCTTTCCTATTGACCAATAGACCCGAATAGACCCAATTTATGCTGTTGGCAGCCTCTAACTGATCAACCTCTTTCCATTTTAACTGAACAATTTTCACTGAGTTTATTTCTTGCTTTTTGTCTGACATTTTTTTGTGACTTTTCACCGTTTTTCTTTTCGGAGTATAAAGTAATAAAATATTTTGAACCCAGTATAGGATATAAGTCTGAGACTCAGTTCACAACAATTTTATCGATTTGGACTTACATTTTACTTTTATTCCCAAACTCATAAGTGAATACGCTCAAATATTGCAATGAAAACGCATTTCTATTTTTAAAAGCGACATCTACGCGCGAGGGAACAAACTAGAATTCGTCCTCTTTACTTCCTGTCTGTGCATTTCTATACTGTTTCGTCTCCATGGCATTCGAGATAAGAGGGCACATGTTGTCTCGCTAGGAATTTCTTAAGTGGGGTCCGAAATCAACCCGATACTCGCTGCAGTTAAGAAATTTAATATTTGTGCCTCTGGCAAATAAGACTGAGCAAGCACAAAAAGTTTATTAGACATAATTTGTTTACTATATATTTAGTTTGGTTACATAAACATATAACGTTAGCGAATGCGAGGAGTCGTGCTTTTGTGCTTGCCATGAACTTTGTCCTAGACATACTGACTAGAGTTGACGTTCGATCGCACCTACTGATGGTTCTACTAGAATCCGATAATAGATTTTCCATTTTATATTATCGCATGACGAACGATAATTGCCTATTGCCGTACGCCGTGAGGTAATGTACAACTTGCCATACTTAACATAGTGCGTGTAAGGTTATTATTACTGTCATTATTAAAGATGCAAACAATTTATTTAATACAGAAAAATCTTGAAAATAGTCCCGCCGAATCACAAAAACTTAAAATGTCTGTATTTCGAAAACGGTTGAGTTTATCGATTTGTAACAAGTATACAGTTTTTTATTTAAAATTGAACGTAGTTCAATAATTTCTAGTTAAAAATATCAAAATTGTAAAATACAAAAAGTTATACATACTTTTACATTGATAGAACAGTATAACTAGCGCCTTCTAGACACTGTTGGCATATTCGTATTTGCCACCTCAAAAAACGTAAATCTACAAATTTCCAAAACAATCGGTCGATACATACTTAAAATATAGCAAAAAATCGAAAATATGTTTTTCAATTTTAACACCCTGTAGAACGAAAAGGAGCAACAATTGATTAAGGCATGTTTTGCTCAATCACGATATTTTGACGTTAAAAATCTGCCAGTAAGCTGTGTACCATTATTAATTACTCACCCTGTATATATACATATATAGGGTGGGCAAGAAATTTCGAGAGCTGATAGATCTCTTTAAAATAGTAGGTGTTTGCATTAGGGCTGGAACGGCCTCGTTTTGGAGATACAGGGTGTTGAAATTGTAAGAAAAATAGATTTTTTTGTTTATATCTCTGGAACCGATTTCAATAAAATCTGGTACAGACAATGTATGGTAGTAGGCCTTGCATTCCCTAAAATAAGAGCTCTAAAGGTTCAATCAGTGTTGTACAACTGGACGAGGGTCACCCCCCTTTTTATAAAAAAGAACCACTCCACTGAATTTTTTACACGAGTTATTGTAACAAATTTATATCTAATGAACAAAATCGTAAAAAAGATATCTTGATTTTTTCCCTAAGATTCGTCGTTCTCAAGTTATTCATAGCAATACGATCCCCTTATGGCAGACACTTAACCATAATATGTTTATGCTTAAAAGTACAATTTGTAAGAGCATCAACAAATACTTTACGCTCATTTCCACACCACCTGTGAGGTAGAGTTCCCAGCGCATTTTAGTTTCCCCTGGAAGCCTAATCCACTATGTTTACAAATAAGGACAATTTAAATAAAAATAATGATAAATATACATTTACTAAACAACAACTAAACAAGAAACAAAATTAACGTTACGTATTTACTTATTGTTCAAAATGCGAACCACACATTTCTGACATATTCTATTGATGGAATTAATTGAAGCTATAATAATATATCATGTGATGTGATTCATTACATCCGTCTTCACTCTGCAGTAGTTGTGGTTTTGTATCAATTGGAGTAGAGTAAACTTTTCAGATAATCCCAAACATAGAAGTCTATGAGATTTAAATCTGGCCAAGGCACTGGACCCTCTGCACCATTATAGTTGACATGACATTTGGTCCTCTACGCCCTATATAATTTTCATTAAGCCAATATTGTATTATTCTCCCATAATACACAGGAGCAACATCTGTTTGTATCCATTTTGTCGTATATTTACGGAATACCTCTAATAATTCAAATAGATGGTTTTTTTAGAAAGTTTAGAAATGATTTGGAATTTAGAGTGACAAGAAGAAAGATCCCCAAACTTTATTGTGAATTATTCCGAGCCACACGTTCACAGAAAATGTTGAAATGATCTTGTCCGAATTTTATGAAGATTTTCGTGTGACAAAATATGCAGATTGTGAAAAATTCACTACTATTCGTCTTGTGAACATAGCCTCATCGGTCCAAAGTATTTTTAGTAAGAATTTTAGATTATGTTTGGTTGTCAAGAGGCTCTTGGTGCAGTGAGCCGTTGATGGCTGTCAAATGGTCATAAGATTCCGGAGATATAAACAACAAATCAATCTTTTTGACAACTTCAACACCCTGTATCTCCAAAACGAGTCCGTTCCAGACCTATGTTTATAAGGCAAACACCTATTATTTTAAAGAGATCTATCTGCCCTCGAAGTTTCCACTCTTTACTGGCAAAACTTTGGATAAAGATAAGTTCAGATAAACTGCGTACTTGCCAGTATTTTTCTCGGTCTTAACACAGTTAAGTATGGTCATTGTACAGTCGAGCGCAGTATGCGAAAACTATCCATTAAGGTCCAATGATTTACTTACGACTGCAATTCGTTGCCATCTTTGATTGCATTGCATCAAGGCTTTGCATTATTATCGAGTTAATCATCTCGTGACGTTACTGTTTCTCTTCGATTGCCATCATTAAATGATTTGTATTCAGAGACATCCGGAGAGGAGAATAATGGAGTAAATTAAGCCCTGGATAAGACTGCAGCTTTCTTTCCAGCTCGGAGTACTCGATTACATTGTTTACAAATAAATAGGCCGCCTCCACTCTCCAAGGTTGTTCATTAAAGAGCTATTATGCCGAGCTCGTTTACAACTGACTGTGAAGATGGTTCGACGCCGAAATAATACGAGGGGGGAGAGTGGAGCATTGTTTTGTTAATTTCACAGCTGAGCAGCGCATCGTCACCGAATTTCAGTTGTCAACAGAAAAATTAAAGAAAAATTCTTGTTTCAAGAGCTACAGATGGGATATAACCTAAGTATATCACATCTTAATTGACGTTGCTATTATACTGAAAAAAAAAATATATTGAAATTTCATCATCACAATGTGTGTCTGGTGATTCTTCTAACAAATAATTTTAGTTGTTTACTTGTTCCTGGACGGGGGTTGTAGTCTGGGGGTAGTTGTTTTCCACGATATAACTAGTTAAAATACTCAAATAGCAACAACAAAATTCAGTGCAGTTTTTCTGCTACCGCCGTGGCCAATGAAAAGTTTCACACCTAAACTTCTGGTATCCCTTCGCGAAACAGGATTTTACCAATAGTATACTTTGAGTCCCATTAAGCGCTGTGGCAGGAAACTTTTATTGTTTATGACTATAGATGTTGCTGTGTTGAAATTCGAAAATTAAACCAAAGGGAGCTGTTTCAGACGAAAGAAATGAAACGAGGAATAATTTGTACATATTTTAAAAAAAAATTCTTTTTACTTTGGTCAATACGAGAATGAATAAGCAAATAGTAAGCTGTAAAAGGCTGTTTGAAGCTGTATGACGTATTAAAGATAGTGAAGTTCTAATATTAAAATGTATATAACATGAAATACCTCTCTGGTTAACAAATATCTACACAATTAGAATATGGGAAGTGGGAAAGTAGCAGCACGTTAAATATAGGCCCAAATGGACACTAAATAAGTAAAGTATGAGCATTCGAGCAAATATTTGACTGTCCACGTATGGAACACACATTTCTGTGAATATTTTTGGGAAGTAAACTGCCCAGAGTTATTGCGTCTCGCCACCAAATCATCTTTAGCAAACTCTGTGGAGATTTTTGCTTAGATTGACAGCGGTAACTTAATACTTCCTCTAAGAAAATAAACTGAAAAGTTAAATATAACTGCCTCCACCAATATCATCTCAAGAAAACCCTATAAAAGCAACAATCACTTTTTTTGAGCTTCAGATAAACCTATTTTGTGTTTGTTTTTGAACCAATTGGACCATCTCTATAACAAATATTTAACTAGTTAAAAAATTGTTTAGAATTGAAATGTTGCTTTGTTCTAGTATATTCATTAATGATTATTAAATTAGTTGTATCGGTGTATTTAAAATATAAAAATTGTGCAAATTAAATACGGAAGCATTTGACAAGATACGGAACATCCTAGAAGATCACCATTGTCAAAGAAGCGATTTTATCCGTAGCGGCTTTCGAAACAACAAGAACCGAAATGAACCTCAGAGGCTGGTCCTTTCTCACAGAGCTTGGTCCGAGAATAACAAAGGTAGGTCAAGGATTCCTAGTTAAGGCAAAGGAAGTGCAATGTAATTCAGTAACTGACAACAACCAGGCACATAAGCCATCCAAAAAACCACCTTTAAATTCAAATACGAGCAAAACGATGTGTTACAATGTCGCATTGTTAAGATTTCCTACCACTCGGTATAATTTGAGGTTTAGCGTACTGAATAATTGAGGCCCCGGTTCTCTATGGGAATAAAGCAAAATAACGATCCTGCCTACCTTAAACGTTATTGAAGCAGTTTTCAATTTTCGGAGCGTGACAACATAAGGAAGATTGTGTCTGTACTTGACTATCCCCATTTATCAATATCTTTCTTGATACATTTTATATTTTGAAGTTCACTGCAACTTTTAAATAAATAATAAGTTGTAAGATGCTTGTTTGAGGCGACAGAACGTGTTAAAGTTCAAAGCCAATATTAAAATATATATAGAGGGTGTCCCATTAATATTGCGAAAAAAATTCAGGGGGAGTTTCCTTGACCAAAAATAAGAATGAAAGTTCCTATAAACCTATGTCCGAAAATGCTTCTTTTCGAAGATACAGGGTTTTGAAATTTAGAGAAAATACAAGTTTTTTAATAATATCTGGAGAACCCTAATTCCATTTTTTTTGAAGTTTGGTATGTTTGTTTATAAAAACGGTAGACGTCTTCTGACGTAATTTTATTTATTTTATCTATACCAGCGGCGTTCGGGGACTCACTGCTATTGACTAAGAAATAAACATATGAGACGTCACTGCTTTTTCTTAGGTGTCTATGTTTTTCTAATTATGCGATAAAAAATATAACTTTTTTGTCTCTTTACTTTTTTTGATATCTTGCTTCGTTTTCGAGCAAAAAATTAATAGCTTAAGTGTGTGATTTTAATAAGTACTTGAACTATGTAGTTGTCAATTCCTGCTTATCAAAATGAATTACACAAATAGTGAAATGTGCCATATACATTTTCTTTATGGCCTTGCCAACGGTAATACATTAGCCATCAGGCACCTCTATGAGCAGAAATACCCTAATCGTATAATTCCTCATCATACTATCTTCACCCGTCTTCATCAACGTCTTAGAGAAACTGGAAGTTTCCGAAAACTTACCGCAGGAAACGGGCGACCCCGCACAACAATAACCCTACAATTGGAGGAAGATGTACTTCATGAAATTGAGGACACTCCAACAACAACAATTAGGTACCAGACAGATTGCTAGAAACTTAAATGCAAGTCGTTCTATAATTTTCAGGATTTTAAAAAATTATTTTCTATACCCTTATCACATCCAACGGATTCAGGCACTTTACCGACTGATTTTCCGTTAAGATTAGATTTATGTCGATGGATACCACAAAAAATTGGAGAAAGTCTTCTATTTTTAGCAGAAGTACTATTCATGGATGAGGCGAACTATAATGAACTTAGAAGGCCGTCATCAACATCAGTTTTCACTTAATGTATGGGTCGGAATTGTGGGAGACTACTTAATAAGCCCATTTTTTTAACCACCGAAGCTTACTGGAGATGTTTATCACCGTTTGCTTGAGGATGAATTTTCCGTACTTTTGGAAGACATCCCATTGCCATTAAGGTTGCAAATGTATTTTATGCACAATGGTGCTCCACCCCATTTCAGTTTAGCTGCACGTTAACATTCGAACAATATCTACCCAAATCGCTGGATAAGTCGAGGAGGCACTCAACCCTGGCCCCCGAAGTCTCCCGACTTAAATTCATTGAATTTTTTCCTTTGGGGTCACCTCAAACATTTGGTTTATATGACTCCAGTGCAAACTATAGACGAATTAAGAAACCGCATTATCGCATCCTGTGAAACAATTAGACACAGCCGGAATATTTGTACGGGTTCGCCAATAAATGTGTCGTAGGATGTGCCGTAGTGTTGAAGGTGCACATTTTCAACAATTGTTGTAAGGCTTGTGTATGTAAAGCATTTTTCGTATCATTGCTGTTTGTTAAATATTTTTTCTTATGTTTCTATTAATATTAATTATTTAAAAAAATATTATTTGGTGAGTTGTTTCTCAGCTTGTTACATTGTTTTTTCTTCAAATGTATTGTTAAAGTTGATTAGTAAATAACTAAAACATTGAATTTCTATTTTTGTTTTCTACTTCCCTTAAGAATGTGCATATGCAAGGATATTAATTTTTTGCTCGAAAACGAAGCAAGATATCAAAAAAGTAAAAAGACAAAAAAGTTGTATTTTTAATCGCATAATTAGAAAAAAAATATATGAGCCTAAGAAAAAGCAGTGACGTCTCATATGTTTACTTATTAATATCAACAGGAGTGAGTCCCCGAACGCCACTGTAATAGATAAAATAAATCAAATTTCGTCAGAAGACGTCTACCGTTTTTATAAACAAATATACCAAATTTCCAAAAAATCGGAAATAGGGTTCTCCAGATATTAGTAAAAACCTTATATTTTCTCTAAATTTCAACACCCTGTATATCACGTAAGATTCTTAATATTTAATAAATACTTTACACAATATTGAACATTATGTTCTACCATATTAAATATTAATGGAAGTAGTTCCTGAGTAAGTAATTGTTCTAGAAAATCAAGGTACATTTCCGCACTTTAACGGTGAACATACAACTGTTCGTCCATAATGTCGCGTTGTTAAGATTAACTGTCGCTCGGCGTAACCGGGGCTTTAGTGTCCTGAATAATTGAAGCCCCGCTTCTCCGCAGGTAACACAGCGAGATCACGACCGTGCCTTATTTAAATAACATTAATAAATCGTTCCTAAACCGTTGCGCGAGACGAAGGAAACAATTCTCTTGCAGATACACCTGAGACTTTTTACATTTTACGGAGCGTAACGAGGTCTGGCTGCATATGCTCTTGAATTAATATTTGAGGGAGCGCTCCCTGGATTATTGCGCGGTAATTAAATCGGAATCGGAACCTGCACAGAGAGCCCCTCTCGCGGAATTGAGATTTATTTATTCATAAGGCATTTTTCTCCGTCATTCTGAGGCTTTTTAGAACCGATTTGATTCCATTGTGCTCCGCACAGCTTGATTACATTTTTATGTAACGTGAAAGGGGACACTGTACAATATGACGAGAAAGAAACGATAAAAATGTCGCTTTGCAGTTGCTTTTGTATGGACAAGAATCGCGGTGATTCTTTGCATACATTTAATCCCCAGCAGAGCTAATCTAATACAGTTTTGTAGATAAAGGAGAATTTCTGATGTCATTTTAATTTCAAACCGTCAAATTGATACTTATTAAATAATTTAAGACGGCCAATCTACTGAAGTAAAATCGGTGGTTTGTTTTTTTATTATTATATCAATTTGGGAAACTTCAAATCACTTTTTAGGGCATGTTTATATTACATTAAAACACACCGAGAAAGATCGTTTTGCAGTTGCTTTTATATGGACAAAAATAGTGCTATTTTTATGATACATGTCAAAGTTTTTTTAGCAATAATACCATTCGTTTTACAACTAAAAGCTTTATGAGACCTTTATATCAACTTTGTAGTTATACATGTTTAATTCATTTTACATCACATATTATGACAGTTATATGATAAGCTATATAACTGTAAACTTTAGTCATTACCTGTAAATGCATCCTGGAGACACTTTGTTAATAACTGAGTATGAAACTGCATCGAATTATATTATTCTTATTTGTCTACATATATTGACTGTATATTGTTGTTATGTTAAACAATTTTTAATAGAAGTTGGCTATATAGAGCTATATACTCAACTGTATGTTATAAGGTATTTTAAAAAAGATATGTTGATTATAAGCAAAAATTTACTCTTTTAATGAGTATTTTTAAAACATCCTGTACATACAGAATTGAATCTAAAACGAGACTCATTATCAACGACACATTAAACTATAACTTATCCTTGAAAAGTACGTCTATTTATTGAACGTAAACGAGTTGAATGTTTGACAGATGCATACATTCATCCCTTCCAAAGTAAATATCCCCTCGACACTGATTCTATCAACATGGTAATAATTTCCGATGAATAATGCAGTTTTGAATAAACAATGATTTGTTGCGCAAACGATTCCGATCCTATAGGAACCCTGTTCCAGGACGAATACTATTCAGAGTTTTATTGCCTTTTTGCAATGTCAATATTATTGCATATTACGCTATGAACGCAAGCGAAATCCTGACTTATACATGCAGCAGTTCACATAGAGAGATCTGCATGCGAGTTTTTTTGCTAGATGGTAAAATGCATTTCTGCTAACCGTGTTTTGTTTGTTCTGCTGACTTTTGTTTCCGCAGATCAAATGAATGAGAATTTAATGAGATTACTTGCTGAGCTTGTATAAACGGAGTATTAGATTCGGTTTTTAAATCTGCGAAACTCAGCTCATCTAAAAAATGGTGTTGATTTGTTATATGTTTTCCTTCTACTGCTTCATCCATTTGCCTACTTTTGCAATTAATAAGGCACTTCTTTAAATACAATTAATTCATACTCTTTACAATCCCAGAGAGTATTTTGTTTGTTTCAGCAACTGTCGAATTTGATACGTAATAAAATTAAATGAAACCTTTTTAATTTAAACACCGATATCTCTTATAATAACCAAGATAAGATTATTTAAGGTTATACTCGTAATACACCAATAGTCTTTAAAGCTTGTTTATATACAAATTAGAAAACGAATTTTAAAATAAATTGCATATTTACATAGCTACTTTTTTCGCCCTATCCAATGGCGTCAACATTTTTGCAATCCGACGTTTCGTCTTCGAGGAGCCATCATCAAGTTAATTTTTTAAATACATCGCTGCTATTTTTATGAATCTAAAGTCATTTTTAATTTTGAATTAGATGATATTTCTCTTGGAATCGGAAAGGTTTTAGCTTGTTTTAGCTTTCATTTAAAATTGTTCCTGAGTACGGCTCTGAACGCTTTCAAAATATCTATTGGTGGAAATCATAATAGTATAAAAGTCAATACAGCACAAAATATCCAGCAATTTTTTTTTGCTACTATTAACAATACTAATTGGAAATAATAAAACATTTCATAAATTCGCATAATTTTTTTATTAGGTACCTACAACTTTTTTAAATTATTGATTAAAAAAAATTGTTGAATATTTTGTGATGTATTGACTTTTATACTGTTATGACTTCCTTCAATAGATATTTTGAAAGCGTTCAGAGCCGTACTCGGGAATAATTTTAAAGTATAGCTAAGACAAGACGAAAACCTTTTTACAAGAGTAATATCATCTGATGTTACAGAATAGGTATTTAATATATGTACTTATTTGATACTCTGCCCTTTTTCTTAGACGAGTTGCTTGATGCTACTACTTAAATTATAAACATACTTGCATTATTTTAGGAATATGCTAATTTATAACGTAAATTATGTTAGGAACTAACACTTAGGAACGTGTAAAATCGAAATCTGTAGGTATTCCAGGTGATTTTTGAATTTTTACTTAGTTATTTTGGGTACAGCTTATGAATTATTTGTGGAAATTAATTAATTTCTAGTAACCACCATACGACATTGACTTTAAACCAAAATTCCTAAATTCCAGAACGTATTGAAAAAAATATCATTATTTCGCACAGAAAAGATCACCCTATGTGTTTCTTCTATTACTTCATATATAGCATATTGAAAGTAGGTAGGTACATGTAAAGTACAGTAAAAAACATGGATATTTTGTCTAACTTTTCTTAACTTTTGATAGAATTCGACTAAAGAAAACTATTTATATACTTTCGAATAATCCATTCTGAAACAATAGACACCGATTTAAAATTTCTTAAGACGAATTCAACTGTCAGTCAGTTGTGGACTTCAAAAGCGATTTTCATAAATTATTATGTACTTTTTCTGGCGGTCTTCCAAAAGGGTCCAAATATTTAATATTATAATGGATTTTGCTGGGTTAAACCACATTCTGGTATTGGAAAATCATTAATTATTAATTCTACACATATAAATATTAAATGGATGCTACATACCCCCATGCAGATTTCTGGTCGATAACCCAAGATAAGACTTACCTGAAACAAAATGTTAAATTAACATACCAACAGCCAAACAAAGCCGATAATTTTTCGTTTAAAAGTAGATACAATTCTGCTACAAGTTAATTCTTCTAAGCATTTTGATAAATATTAAGTGTGTAGTTCAATGCGGCATTTCAATAAACGATTTGAGTAGCAATATTCACAATTAGTTCAGTTTTGCTTGACTTACATTAAATTTTTTTTTTCACCTAATATTATCAGAAGTGTAACAAAAATAACTAATTATATTTATATAGAGATTGAAGAAATGTTTTAAAAACTATGTTTTTTATGTAAAAGTATACATAATATTTATTATTGTGTCCAACATTTGCATTTTTGTAAGTGTGATGGCCGACTGATGATAATGTATCATTAATTGAAGAAAATTCCACCTAATAAACTGGATTACTGCATGTATTAAAAAGAAAATCCAATATTATTTCAGATTTCACCGATATTTGCAGGCGTCGTGCCGCCACCGAGGTAGCAGAGAGCCAACCAACATCAGGAAAAACAGCCGAGCCGACGCAGCAACGGAGAACAACTAGTCATAATTTCTACAATGTTTCCAAAATAAACAATGTTAATTATGTTCTTTATTCCGCAAGAATACAGAAATGCTGCTTCATTTTTCTCAGGTGAGGAACATTTTAGATATATTTAAATCGTAAAAGTAACCATAAGTTTCTTCAAATCTAACAAAACATGTAAATAATGTACAGCCTCCGAGAGAAATCCTATTCATCGTAGTACTAAGCTTCAGAGCACTCTGTATATAAGTTTCATATATTTTCTTTTCAATGATTAAGATCAATTGTTCGTGAACAAAAGGCGGTCCTAATGGCTTTTATGTGTTTTGATGAACTTGTCGTGTTTCTTTGGCTAGACAGTCTCATCCATAATATTAGATATCTATTATTTCTGTGCTCTTATTACTCCTACAAAAAGCTACGATTGGACTCCCCCGAGGTATTTACTCTACGATATCTCGTTTCAGTTTCAGTTATGACACGGTAAATAACTCCGCAGAGATTCTATGTGAGCTCTCCCGCTGTGTCTTCTATAAATCACCGTATATTGAAACGGAAACATTAAAACACAAAAACTTCAACATTGATATAATTAATAAATGTACGTTTAGGATCTGAAATTAATGAAAAAAAATCGAAGTAGTCGTGCCATTTTGACTGTACAAGGTGATTCACATAACACTCTACTCCCCTTATCTTTTTTGCCTTTCCCTCTAGTAAAAAAAAATAGTAAATACCAAAGTTTTAGTAAATTTTCTTCTCAAAGAAATAACTGATTGTTGTATATAAGAGATATTAACTAAGTTTTTGTGTTTTTAACGAAACATCCTGTATATCTGTCAATTTTTTCACAACGATTTAGAAATTAAATATGTTAATTTATTTTTTTTACCAAATCCTGTACCTAATTCGAAAACGAGAGCGTTGGAATCATGTGTTCGTTGAAACAAATCCCCACAATTTTAGTCATAAAATGCGTTTCTGGGGGTTTGCACCTATTCATGCAACGCCCTGTATACGATTTTAATAAATTGAATTGAACGGCTATATTATTAACGAAATACTTTACCAGCCAATCTATTCGCGACAGGTCTGGTTTAAGAAATCCAGTAGTTCTACTGTAATGGCTGTAATACATCAATTCTGACAATTTGATTATTTTCTCTATACACCTGAACTTTCCCGCAGCCTCTAAAGATAAATAGACACTGCACAGGCTGCATAATAAAACAAGTTACTATCTTGTAGTTCCAACTTTCTGCAGAAGTAGAGAAAGTTTATCGAAGTTCTGTGGTTTCGTCAAATGTCAGATACAGGCAACTAAAACACGTTTAGCTAACGTATTTGAGGCATTTGTATTTTGTATGTATATATCTATTACGACTTAGGAATGGGCTAGTTATATAAAAATTATAACTAGATTGTATATATTGTCTTAAGATGAATTTCACAATTGCCTTCAAGACATCCTGACTAGTCTAATTGACTTCAATTGACTTCAATTAGACAACTAGATTAAATTATATTCATTTCAATGTACATATTGAGATGACATAAAAGTATTGATAGAAATTTAGTCCAGTCTCTTCAAAGGACTACAATACGATATTCCGGATATTCAATAGTAAGCAGCAGTTCCAGAGATCTTACAAATTCAAGAAAAACGAGGATTCCAGGACGATATTCCAGACACACCAAAGACGATATTCCAGACGCATCAAAGTGAGCAGCAGGTTCCACCTATCCAGTAATTTCAGGAAAAGGAGGATTCCAGGACGATATACAGGCCTAGTATAAGAGGGCAAGCAGTTCGAAAATAAAAATCGACAAGATATACGTAGAGGTAACTTTGTGCACAAGGAATTACGAAATCTTATAAGATAAAGCTATCTAGCAAAAGAGAATAATAAATACCATCTCAAAAGTCATAAAAAAAAACCTATAGGTATAATAACAAAATTTAAAGTAGTCTTTCCTGACAATTAATTTGAAATTAATACAAATTCTTCATACCTAATAAATAGTAGATAACTTTAACTTCATTATACTAATAATAATAAAAAGTGGCCATATTAAAATTTAAGTATAAAAGTAGGCAAAGTAACACATTGAGAAAGAAATTTTAAGATCAGTTTAATCGCCTTAAGTATAAGCAACCAACAGTACACAATAACGAGTCAATTTGAATACCAATTTATGAAAAGTTCCCAAGGTGTTACAAAACTGCTATCATAATAAAATAATTCCAAATATTCCGAAATTGTGCCTGAATATTTTAGATTATAATTTATTGTTGACAAAGAAAAAATAAATGAATAAATAAATTAAATTTTGAATAATATCGTTTGTTTAGTGTGGTGTATTGTTTGGTTTTCTACAATGTTTTAACCTCACTAGAACTCACTACTGGGAATAGTCTAAAGCTAGCCAGGGTATAATTGATAACAATTAAATCACAGCAGCATACACATATACACAGCAAGATCATAGTATATTAATTATATAAAGAAACCACACACACTTACTAAAAGCATAACAATATATTCTATTACTAAAAAACTAACAAAGTACTGGAAGATAGATACAGAGCACTAGAGAAAAAATATTGCATTATATTTTATAAAAAGGGCATCGTGCAACAGTGTAAGGGCAGCCACTGAATTTACATCACCATGTACAGGGTGATCCATAATTCTCTTTTATCGCCATTTACTTCTTTAATAACAATTTTTATTTTGTTAATTACAGTCCCAAAAAAAAATTCTGTTGCAGAGCATAAGTACACAGATCTTGTATATGTTTCGATGCTGAATCTGAATGCGCAGCTCAAAAACTGATTTACCAAGTCCATTAAATCACAATAGAATGCTAAAACATCCCCTAAAATAGTGTTTCAATAATCAAAATATTTTTAGCTCTAAAATTTTATTCATTTTGAGCGTCTTTCCTGGGATAGGTAAGAATATTTAAAAAAGACAGTGCCTACACTGCAAATCGAATTTATATTCTTTGTTTCCCATTTTTAGACATTTACCTGTTTTTACTCAAATGACTCAATTTTTTAAACATTCATAACGCATTTCTTTCGGTGGTAAATACTGATTTCTATGGTACTTTTCAATCCGCCTGAGTGACTGAAAACCACCGAGTAACAAGTTTTTAACCAAATTTTGAATGCTTTCCGATTTTTACATCTACCACATTGGATCCGCCATCTTTTATTCAGGAATTTTATTCGGACTTTAAATTCGTAATCAGCGACCCCGAAAACAAAATTCATTCAAAAATATTGAACAGAAAAAGTGCGACTTAAAAGGGTAAGTGGGATCCTGATCTTAAGGGGTTTCCAATCCTTTGAAGGATAAGTTATATTATATTTTCTTGGTATAACATTCGTTATTTGATCTTAGGTGTGGAATTAACCCCCTTGTAGGTGTGAGTGTGGATTTAATTTGCATATATTGCACAACTAGCAGGTTTTGAAGGGTATCTGCAGACTAAAAATGCTGTGAGGTCTACTCCTCGCGACTTACATTTTTTCGCTCATCTGAATTTGCTGGTTTACATATGTCGCGGTCTATTTGTACAATTCCTGGCCTTGTTAAAATTATCTATACATTTATTCCCTCAACTTTCCACATAATTAGTATAATTGCTGGAATTTTCTGTAAACAAAAATATTTATGAAGAGAGTTAATTTACTCTCACAAGCTCACTAGTATCAACCGGTTCCTGCACTCACAGCCACGTTGCGAGCGTAAAAACGCGACACGGAGTTGTTCAAAACAGTTCCGAACAAACTTCAATGAAAACTCGATCCTTTTTATTACAGCAAAAGGACAAATTTTGCATAATTGACCGGACGACGGGCTTTCTCTGCAATTTGCGCCCCATCCCCGCTGTTTGAAAATTTCGCATCCCTTTAACCGATTTCTATAAGCTGTACATTTGTTTCTGTGGCGCATACTAATGGATATTGCCTGTATTTTTGCAGGGGTCCGTGATTAAGTGGACACTGATAAAAAT
The DNA here is from genome assembly GCF_000390285.2 of Anoplophora glabripennis. NCBI lineage: Eukaryota > Metazoa > Arthropoda > Insecta > Coleoptera > Cerambycidae > Anoplophora > Anoplophora glabripennis. The sequence goes on along the minus strand of NW_019416268.1, from coordinate 720,477 downwards.
ATTAAATTGGGGCCCTTTCAGTTTTCAATATCTGGCATCACGGAAACGTCAGATTTATCTGATATTGACATGTTTCTAAAAAGTCGTAAATAAAGAGATAAATATTTAGAATGAATCAGATTCAACGTCGAAACGGCTCACTTATCAAGGTACACGGTGTTAAATGTTTTTGAAAAATATATAGGGTGATTCATTAATAATGGTACACATCTTAAGGGACCATTGTCATAATTGGACGTCGGCAATATTCGCATGAGTTAACTTTTTTAAATTTTTAATAAAACATAATTTATTCGACATAACTAGATATCTTTATTGTGTATTAAAGTAGATATGTTGCGGTTAATAATGGAAAATATTGTCAAATAAATGACCATCTCTTGCCGCTCTATAAGCCTTCAATTTTTTAGCAAAATTTTTCATCATGCGTTAACATAACAGTGGTTGAATTTGAACGATTTGCTCAATTATGTTTTCTTATGTTGTCAGCATAAACTTCGCTCTTCAAAAAGCCCCATAAAAAGTAGTCTAATGGTGACAGCTCGCATAATCTTGGTAACATCAATTCGAGAAATTATTCGATTACTGTTACAAATAATTTCTCTTTCAAAAATTCGATTGTTTCCGTTGCTGTATGACATGTTGTACCGTCCTGTTGAAATCCATATTCTGCACATTAATACGGCTCAATTTATCCTATAAAAAGTTATTAATAATCGTTCGATATCAAGGACCATTCACAGTAACAACGTTTCCTACTTAATTTTCCAAGAAATATGGACCAATCACTCCACCAGATCAAAAACCATACTTAACAGTTACTTTTTGTGGATATATTGGTTGTTCCAATATTACTCGTGAGTTTTCTTCACCCCAGATATGGCTGTTTTGTTTGTTTCCATAGCGACCAATTTCAAAATGAACTTTATCACTTAAGATGATTTTGTTAAAAATCATCATTTTCTTCTTGAGCCCAATTATTAACAAATGTTCAACGTAATCCAAGAACAGTTGGTAATAATTCTTGTGTTAACTATATTTTGTAAGCTTTTAAGTGAAGATATTTATGCAAAATATTGAATAAAGTGGTCTGTTTAATGCCTAATTGCTGTGAACGATGACGAATTGACGTGTTTGGTTCTGCAGTGACCCTATCACTGCAATATTTTCTTGTGAACGACCACTACGAGTGTAAATTTTACTCCTTTGATCTTGAATCGAACCAGTTTCTTCAAATTTATTCACAATATTTGTAACGGTGCATAACTTTCACCAAATTTAAAATAATTTTTATCTATAAAGACGTATTCAATAGTATACCTCTCTATTTAATCGCCATGTTTTTACTTCACACCTATGAAAAAACCCAAACCATTCTAAAACAAAAAGCACAAATGGCGGCGAATTTAAAAGTTTTGCTCAATTTTGAACACCCGCTACATATATATCTCTGAAGATGTTAGACATAAACTGATGAAACCTGGGTTAGTGATTTGTCAAAGTCAATGAATTTGTTGTAGTAATTTCGACATCATTTACTATTCTGGAAATCAAGCCAGTTCTTTTGATGCCCCATTGTAGTTCAAGGGACAAAGATCCCTTCCATTTTATCCGGAAGACGAACTTAAAATTAAGTTTGCTATACGATCTACATGCTCTTGTGAATGCATTTTGAAACACAACATCACCATCAGAAGTCTAAAAATTCATTGGCGCGGAAAGTTTGAATTTTTCTAGGATATTGCTACCAAAAGAATCTAAATTTCTACAGCAATGATTCTTTATATGATTACACTATTTTTAATTTTAAAAATCCTATAAATTTATTTTATGGAACAATGAATCAAATATACCAATCAAATTTCGAAAATATTTTGGCGAAAGTAAAAAAGGTTCGCACAAGAAACCCTCATGAATAATTTTTATTATTTGATGTAATTCACGTTAGTCCATATAAGGACGTATTAGCTTATCTAATTATATTTTTTCTTTTCAGGTTATTTTTTTAGTGAGCATTCACGAGACTCGCAGAAAAGAACAACTACTAAATGTAACAGTACAAGAATAGAAAGCAAAGATTATGTAGTTATCGTTAAAATTCCTAACAGTAAGGCCATACTCAATAGTCATTTGACTTTCATTTTACGTTATATCGAAAATAATCTGCTTTGAGACCTAAGTTTACTAAAAATTGTAGAACTTTCATTAGATATTCTAATGGAAACTGTGCCAATGTGGTTGGCATTAATAAAATACGAAGCACTCCAAGAGATATTGCTGTATATTTGAAATTGCTGCATGCTGATTTTGGGGCAGATATTACCTCCATCAAAAGACATGGAGGTTAGACTTTAGTGGCGAAAACATACATTGAAGATTCAATTGAGATTGAAATCAATTTTCAAACTAAATATATTCAAAAGTGGTTGAGGTTTCTTATTCAATTGCTCTGTCAGCATCGATGTGGGAGCTTCAGGAAACAAATACTTTAAAGCTTACTTAGTTAGGCTTATTGATATTAGAATTTTGTCATGTCAAAACAAATAACTCAAGATTTATGTAGTTAAAGCTTTCTGTCTTGCATCTTATTTGTTACTCAAATTTCAATACGCATAAATGCTTAACTGGAGTGTTTTGAGTTTAGAATTTGAGAGTATTTAGCAGAACTGATCGGGCCAAACGGGCCCCGAATTCGGATTCAGCGACCTCAAAAAAATGTGAACACCATGGTCTTGTCTTTCGGATCTCCCACTCTCTTTTTGTGATTCATTAATTAATGGTAATTTATTTATTAGTCATTTTTCATTTACGACAATAAGACATTATTGTATTGTCGTGTTCAGTGCGCATTTGTGGGAGGAACTTTTGTGTACGAGAATTGTTTGTAAATATGATTTCTTAAACACCTGTATTTTGAATTTGAAAATTAATTTTCACTCGTATGTCCGAATTCACCCATTATGCACGACACACCCTGTAATGCGTGAAAAGATTACTTGGGCCATCCAGCGTTCAATTCTGCCTGTAGCTAATTCGGGCAGATCCGAAGCGAAGCCGGCCGCGATATGGAGCGCTGAAGTACGTTCAATTTTCATTTCTGTCACACACGCCTGACAGATGGAGGTTCTAAATTAAAGATATGCCTCCGATACCGCCATCTATCTCGCAGACGTACGATTCGTGCGTAAATTTATTATGAATTCGGCGCTTTTTTTCACAGGGACGCCGCCATTATTCTTTTGATAGATGGTTAACCGGGATTTGAATCTTATCGCGGGGTCTGGCAGCCGCAATTAATAATTCCCTTACAAATTGGTCCTAATGTACAGGATAAATCACGTAACTGTTAAGTCTCAGTTCCATTACCCGCAGCCGAGACAGTAGCTCAAAGGAAAAAATTAATTTCACCGTTTTAGATACACATTTGCCGCATGAAATTGATTTAAAACCTGCTATCGTAGCCGAAATCTGATAGGGAGAGTTTATAGTCGCATTATTGCAGTTAGTGAGAAACATATGTTTCTCCCTGGAGTGGCAGCCACCTTTGATATATTTTGTGTTTAAAAATGCTGAAATTTATTCAAATTTCGTTTAAAAGAAAAACAAAAATTAATCGAATTACTACAAAAATTGTTCAAAGTTGTTTCCATGTGCTAATAAACATGCTTCCAAACGACTGTCAAAATTAGTTCGCATACGTGCAAATATTCCCTACATTTGTCGAATTTCATTAGCTGCAGCAAAAATACGCTGTTGAAGATCTGCTGCATTTACAATAGGCGTTCGGTACACATTTTGTTTCATACACCCCAAACAGAAAAGTTCAGAGGGTTCATATCCGAACTTCGTGCTGGCCATTTCGTCCTATCCACCTTTCCTGAAAGTTGGCATGTAAAAATTCACAAACTGTAGGAAAGTTGGGGAAGAGCATCATCATGCATGAATAACATTTGGGCACGAATTGTAAAGAGAAGTCTTCCAACAAATCCGGTAACCATTTAAATATGAAGGTAACACCATATAACTAAATAAGTAAGACCCGTGAATAGGATAGGAAGAGCAGAATCATGAAAGTACGAGCGCCACCTCACAGTCGTTCTGCAAAACACTGCCATCGTTAGCAATATTTATGTATCGAAAATTGTAATACTAACTTGAACATAAAAGTAAGGTTGGTATTAGAACCTATAGACTTCGCTGGAAAAATTAAAAATTTGATGATATTACATATATTCTTTCGTGCAGAAGCTGAACAAACTGATTGCAATCGGTAAATAGCCAATCATATTACAGCATTTTTTAAATTCTTAATCATTATTGGTTCTTTACTGCCTTCACTCACTTTGTTCAATAGGAAAGAATACGTGTATTGAAGATTAGGTCACAAAAGGGGTGTGTTCTGTGGATTAGGTTTGAGGTTACAATTTATTTCTATGTTGTATTGTGTCTAATTAACCCGTAACGTAAGTTACCGCGCTAGTGCTTTTGATAATAATTGTTTTCTGTTTTAGACTAAAATTTAATGTAACGCAAGAAAATAATTATAATTGTTGAATCGTTCATCTGAATTGTCTTACTGCTTTTGCTTGTTTACTTTTTAATAGAAAATGTCTGGAAGGAACTCACATCACTGTTGTGCACCAAACTGCAAGAATACATATTATTTATATATCACAGATACTTCTTACAGAAAAGAAAAGCTTTTTCAGAGTTACTGCAGTCAGGGAAATGATTTGGATAGAATCAGTTCGCAAATTATGTAAACCGGATTTTAACCTCATCAACAAAAAATGTTTTTTTTGCGAAGACCACTGAATTAAAATGTTTTAGAAATAGTAAGAAGAATAGCCTCAACAAAAATGCAGTGCCAACAATATTAGCCTCTTAATGGATATACCTTCTAAAAAAGTCATTCTTTTATACCATTATTGTGTGTAACTTACATGAAATGAAATTCATAAGTCACTGACTACATAATTTTGTAAAAAAAATCTGGTTAATTTTTACATTAGAACTGATATTTTTTTTACAAAACTTTGTAGTCAATGATTATGAATTTTACTCCATATGTAAGTTGCACTCTGAATATTACGGTATATTTAAATTTGCCGCCAACTGCAGCGTAATAAATCATATTAGGCAGCGACATCTATTGCATAGTTTTTGAATTACATTCTCAAACCAAAGACGGGTAGCACGGTCATTGCAGTTTCTGTTTTGTGTTGCAACTGCTATTTGTTTGCAGAATGGGGGTAAGGTGGCGCCAGCTGCGTCTAGAGCAAGTGGTGCTTCCTATGAAAAACAAGAAAATAAACCCTCTTATTTAGTTACTCATATGGGTAACACTATCGCACCGAGTAATCGGTCACCAAAAACACCACACCACACATTCACTGAAAGCAGTTGCTCAAACCAAGATCTCTGTACAACGTGAGGATTTGCATCACACGAATAAACATTTTATACGACGACTAAGCAATATTTCAGCACACAATGCACGTGCACAAGATGCACCGGGTCGGCTTACATTTTTGGTTGTTAATTTTCTTAATTAATTTTCTCAAAAAGAGAAGCATTTAGACCGACAGTTGCATAATAAAGGTTGATTATTTTCTACTCTCTATCGCCCTTTTCAAGGAACACTCTTATTTCAGAAACACCTTGTATATTGCAATATATTTTTGAATTTAATTTTTGACGCGCTATAGTTAGAAGTTTTATTTACTATGAAAATCGGTAACTTCTGCATTTTCAGTTGTGTTCTCTGTTCCAAATTAATAGTTACGTCTAGAGCACTTTGAGTAAGAGTTTTTCTGCATGTGGATGAGAAGATTACGATAACTTTAGCTTTGACTTGGAATTAACTAAATGTATTTTGTAGTAACTAACTGCTTATTTGCCTTATTTTTTATTAATTTGATTTGATTTATTAAATTGATTGTTTAAATGTTATTTAAATCATTTTGTACAGTACGAAATTTAACTTAATTTTAATTCACTAATAAACCTAGTTACTATTTTTTAAAAAGGTGCATTAAAATAAGATTTAACTTGCAATACGAAACTTAAAGACTGAGATCTTACTCTAAATAATTTTCTTTATAGATGACTTGGCTATCTGACAATTCGTTATTACTCATGCTGAAATAATGGACAGCGGTTTTCAAAGTGTTGCACCTTTTTAGACTAATTAATTTTCTAAATAAATTTCAGTAAATTTGAAAAATTACTTTCACTGGCTCATAAACATCGCAAATACCCTCAATTAAATAATTACTTATTTAAGATTCACCCTGTAAATTGGTTCTTTGAAAAAAAAAAAGGATATCCTGTATCCTCTATTTGCATTTTTTTTGTTTTTCTAAACTAGTTAGCGCTGATACTGCTAGCCATAAGAAAAAAATCTTTCTGGAATTTATATCGGACTTCCAGAGCTAACGGCGCGCCGTATGATTCAGGGGCGGCACGGCTTGAGTTATGGTGTCACTTCTACTTTTCTCATATCTGCCCCGTCATGACTAATAGGATGAAAAAGGTAATTCCATCGCTGTGAGATGGCTGGAAAGGAGGGAAAAAATATGGTCCCGAAGATAAGCTATCGTGACTGGCAAAGCGCGACGGAATGCCTTTTCCGGGTCCGTGTTAAATCGCCCAAAAAAGTGAAAATTACGCCGAAAGTGGTTTGAAAAAAAAAAGTAATAATGAGAAGGCGCTAGAGATGAAGAGGTAAGTTCTCATTAAAATAAATCTACGACAATATTTTTTGCTATAATGATAATAAACTTCTTAAAGAATAATGAGCTCATTCAGCAATATTTAATTTGTAATTTGTTTTTATATTTTCCGTAAGCACTTCACTCTCTAAATATATGGTGAATATTTGAAACAGTCCATGTTGTTCTCAGTGCATTTGTGACGTCACACCACTCAAATGGCTCGATAGGACGCACAGTGGGGTCATGGCGGGAAAAATTGAATTTCATGAAAATCGAAATTTTTTCAGATACAATCAACAGTATAGTAAAGAGTCATAAAATCCTGCTGTAAGAATCATTGTTAGATCAAAAATGTTTTTTCAATGGTCAAATTGCATTTAAATAAAAAAAACGACAGTTTTCGTTGGATTTACTGTGGTTTTTGAAAATTTAAGTCGGTTACGTTTTCTTAAAGATTCTACCAACCCAATTTCAATGTTGTGCGTACATTGTCGGTTTTCAAATAAATATGTCTTGTAGACACTATTTGAATAAACTATTTTGATAATTTGATGCACTTCTAGGCTTACAAAAAAGCTACACCGAATATTTTCTTCAATCTACTATAATCAATTACTTTCTCTGTAATTTTCATCACAGTATGTCACAAAATGTAAACACTATACAGTTTTGTGCCACTGCAATGGACAGAACTGTTATTCCAATTAGCGAGTGCGACTTAAAACTCAAATGTCACATTTGCTGCAAGCCACGAACGAAGATGTGTTCAAGAAGAATCCTCAAATTCATGCATCACTTACTTTCTCTTCCTTTTAATGACCAATCCATTGCACTACTAATTTGTTTTTTTTACCCTAGGCTTCAAATTACCAATTAATTTTATATCAACAAAAAAAATCAGTTTTCCAGAAAATTTTTTTAGTTACAATTTATACATTGTTGTAGGTATACATTTAATTTTTGAATATTATGTTCTTTTTTCACCCTCATCCTCTTTTTCTTTATCAAATGAATCGTATTTATAACTAGAGAAAAACTGAATTTATAAATATTTGGGCCTGTGCAAGGAACCTCATGCAGAAGACAGTCTTTTTCCATGGAACATTGACAAGACATGTCTAAGCTTTGATAGACTGTCTAAAAATTTCTTCTGTGCGACGCACAGTGGTCGGAATTCCGAAAAAACTGGACAAAAGTTGTTGGTTTGCGTTAATACTTCAGAATATTCTAGAGAAGGAGTCACTGCGTAGTTCTTTAAAGTGACAGTGACCTTTTTCGTTTGCCATTTATCATATTTTTATAAGGTTTTATTTAACTTGGCTTGTTAGTATGGGTCAAATCTTGCAACTGAATTTTAAAACAGTTTCCGCAACCGATTGAGCTGAAATTTTGCATACACGTTCAGTTTGGATGACAATGCATGGTTAGCTAAGTGACGTCATTCTAAATCCAATATAGCGGACTCCCAAAGATGGCGGACCAATTATTTTTCATGCACCCCCATGATATGGGTATCAAATGAAAGGGTTTGCTTAGAAGAATACGAAAATAAAATGTCACTAAAAGCTTCCTTTTTTTAAAATTTATAGATGAACTTATTGTCTATGATCTTTCAATTCATAATTTATCATTTTCGACAGGATCAGGTATCAGTAAAATTAAGTGCACGAAAAAATAATTTTTTCGATTTTTGAAAGGAAAATTTCAAGAGAATTTAGAAACGCAAATCATCATTTTAGATCAACATTTTTTAAAAAGGTGCAAGATAGATGAAACTGACAAAAGCTTTTCAACCGAAGCTATGGTGATAATGTTTTTACAGTTACGTGACAGATGACGATGCGAATGACTCATGTGTATTAGAATTAGCTAAATAATTAGAATAAACTTTATAACAAGAATAAGCTTTAATAGCATTTAAAAATTGATTCGTTCGAAATGAGAAATTCATTCCAAATACATGCGTTATATCGCAGATAATTATCTCAAAAACCTCAAACTCCGACCTTACATACGTTTTACGCAACATCAATACCAGAGGCACTCGAAATTTCAATTAGATTCAATAAATTAACGTGATATATAGGCCATTTTGTATCAGCCATCTTGAATAAATTCGGTTTTAGGACCTGAAAAACATAAAGTCCCCACTTTTGATGATGATGCAAGCCTTTTTGGACTTTTGTCCATGTTTTTCGGATTTCCGACCACTGTGCGACGCTATAATATTTTATTTTTATTCAATGTTTTGTTGTCTATGTCATCAGCACTTCAGCACACTTGGCTTCCATCCAAAGGCTCTAAATACCCTCCACTTCCATTAGTACCTTATCAATCATAACTATACTCATCCACATTTCCTCTTTTACCTCTTTTCTCCGTAGCTTCTATTCTAGTCCGCGTTGAACGAATTTTATGCGTCCCTATATTTAAATTTGATCGTTTCATTTGACTTTATGAACTCCGATATTGCTCGCAAGCACGTTTGTCCCCACTAGGTAAATAATTTGCGCTTTTTATACCGACGGGTTTTATTCCTGCAATTTCAGGTGGATGAAATTTGCCCACGGAGCCTTACAGGAAGCCCACGTACACAGGATATTGTAATGTTTATTAAATTCTCTAGAGCATCTTCATACGTTGGGCAGGTAATACGAAACAGGATATACTTACTCTAAAAACAAAATGCTTCATTCAGTAAATATTCGTGCCATTATACTTATACAGGGTGTTTTTCAATAACGTAGCAAAAATGGTACCAGTGAATGTAGAGCTAAAAATAAGAGGATTGAGGTAAAAATATCTTATATGGAAGTTGCACCCCTGAGGCGATGTACCGTCTTAAAGCAGGAGATTGAAATTCACATTTTAATTTTTTTTCTTTAACCTAAAAACTTTTAACTTTTAACTAAACTAAAACTAAAACTTAACTAAACTTTTACTAGAAAACCGATAGTTTTCTAGTAAAAAAATTAGATGCGTTATCGTTCACTAAAGGGATAATTGCGAAAATTTGTAAAAATAAAGTAGGCGGATGTTATATAAAATAAATTGTTATTTATCATACTAATAGAATTACACTTACTGTCAACCAATAATTAGTACCAATTGATTAATTTATTATCAGAATAATTATGGCAAATAATATTTATACCAATGACGAATATGTCGACATGCTCCAAGTGTTTTTCGAAACCAGAAAAAATAGTAACGCTGCAGTAAGATTATACTACCAAAGATATCCAAACCGACCGATTCCTCACAGACAAACATTGGCCTCAGTGGAAAGAAGGCTTCGCAAAACTGATAAAATTCAGCTCAATCGTGATGGTGGCGGAAGAAGGCGTAATATCCGAACTGTTGAAACTGAGGAAGCTATACTGGAACATCTAGAACTAGACTGTTGTACAAGCACAAGACATGTGTCCAGGCAACTGCAAGTTTCTCACAGTCTTGTGTGGAATGTAGCTCATGAAAATCTTTTATACCCTTTTCACCATCAACCCGTGCAAGAATTGAATGACCCTTATTTACCTAACCGCGTGGATTTTTGTCAATGGTACATTTATATTTCCAGGCATGACTTAAATTTCCTAATGAATATACTTTTCACCGATGAAGCAAATTTTCCTAGAGTAGGTGCAGTAAACCTAAATACTTAAATACAAATTAATAGTTCGAGTCAAGTCTATAGATTACTTGAACGATAGTAATGGGAATGCCATTATGTCTTATTTAATTTAAGGGACCTGTTTTCAAGATACGGCGTGTTAAAGTTAAGATTTTGCTGACTTTGTTAAAATTTTTATCAATATGTAACTCTTTTGTTAGCGGACCTTACTTATAGTGAACGATATTATTATGTATTGTCATATGTTACTTTTTCTAGCAGTACGTGTAAAGAACCAGTTTTTTAAGGTATCTCGTCGCATTAACGTGACAAAGTGACAAAAAAATTACATAAATAATAATTTACAAATCAGACTGAATAATCAGAAATATTTAAAGACTAAAGTATTTTTGTTGGATATACTTAACACCAACGAATTCAAACCCCTAGAAGGAGCTTTATGAAAATAATACCTTACATTCAGTTGTAGCCAGCATCTAGATAAAGAACTACTAATTGGATAGAGACAGAGTATATTTACGTATACCCAAAGAGACACAATGGCAGTGGCGTAGGGGATATATTTTGACACGGATAAAAAATTATTTATTAATTTATTTATTCACCCAACTGCACCCAACTAACATGTACAAGGCCCAATTACAGGTTACAATAAAAGTACATTACACACACCTAAATACCAAATACCTACAAACACATTGTGATAAAGAAGTATTAAAAAACATTTATCACTAGGAAAACAAGTGGTATTGTATAACATTGTCAACCACTACAAAGCAGTATTTAAAATCTTTATCTTAACCTAACAATATATTCTTAATTAATAATAAAACATATATTTGTTGCCTAAGAAAAGAAAAAAAAGAATTCGTTGATCTGTACCACTTAGAAATTGTTTTTGTATGTGACAAAGCCATGTTAAAACTGCTTCTTGCATAATTATAAGCATCTGTTGAATAAAAGCTTGACGTTAAGGAAAACGACCTAAGCTCAGATGAACACGTTTTACGAGATTGTAATTTTCTTGATTTTTGACAGATTTCACCTAATATTCCATATTCCTAAAATTACATATTGTTTACAGACACAGAAAGAATAAGTATTTTTCAACTTACATGAATCAGTACATTGAGCAGTTTTCGTTGTCATATTTCTTTTTCAAAAATTTCAGAAGAGAATTAAGGCTACAAATTCTGGCTTTTAGACGACTCTTTGCCTGCTGCAGATTTCGGATTTTGTTTGCATTTTAATTTTTTTTCTTACAAATACTCCAATTTTTTCTTGCTCTTTTTGGACTATCCACGTCAGAAGTATGGCATTCTCCAAAATATTGTGGATAAGGCCTTTTCCTAAAAAAGTGTTGAATTATTTATTTCAGATGTATTTTATATAAACACTTACGGTAGTGTTTATATAAAATAAAATAGTAATAAATAAATTGTAACAGGTAGAACTTTCTTGGTATTTTTTAAAATGTACTGAATAAAAAAATGTTACTTAGATAGGTAAGCAGATAGCAAAATTATAGAGTATTAGTTGTAGATACTATACAAAGGATATATAATTTGTTAATTATATTTTTGTAACTTACTTCACGTTTATAGTTTTATTACGATTGGGTGAATCCATTCCTATTAATGATGCAGTTAAAGTTAATCTATGTTTTGGTGATGTGTCATTTCAGAAAGATCTGTAGCCTTATTTGTAGTAGATAACAAGCCTGATTGAGCACTCAGTGTCGATGACGATGAACATGTAGATATATTTTCTGGTTTTTGTTGCGGCAAGTGCAATGACTGTGTAAGAACATCATTTAGAGAAATATTTTCCTTATTAGAACTGTCTGATATATTAAAATTAAATAAAAAGGTAAAGAGGTACTAGGTACTGTAAAGGCTTTTTACTTGTATATTTTAATCAATGTAAAAGTTATTTTACCTGCTATAATTAGAAGCTATTATTGGAATAACTATCTCTCACAAGTACTTTATACCTGATGAATTTGTCAGAAAATCATTAATCGCAAAATGATCAGAACAAACAAAAATGTTGTCGGTAATATTGACATCACCTAGGGAGAGCTTCCACAAGTTTCAGATTCTTAGGATATCTAAAAAATACAGGTATTACTCATAATATACTTATAATATTACTGAAACAGGAAAAAATAAGTTGAACAATTAAAAAATATATCTTTTNTGGATAAACTTAAAAGATAATAATATAAACGAAACTATATTTGGTTTAGGAAAGTAAATATTACATAATAAAAAATATATATGATTCACCATCTCACCCATACTACTATGGGTTAGTTGGTGAATGATGTGTGGGTGAGATGGTGACTCGAGAAACATGGACTTTGACACCATTACATCACATTTTCTTGCGTTTGAGCACAAATTTTCCACAGGCATCACAGTAGTTTCCATATTTCGTGCAAACTTCTTGCAACCAGCGCTCACATCTTACACACTTAATCTAGTCAACACTTTTCTTAGTGGCTTTGTACTCTTCACTGCATCCTACACAGTAGTCATTATCATCATCATCGATGACTTCTTCCTCATCGTCTAGATCCGGTCCGCTTTCCTCATCGGATGTGTCAAGCATTTCTAATTTCTTTTTTATGGTCTTTTTTTTGGTTTGTTTAACCTTGTTCTTATTCACTTCTTTGTTGCATTTTACCTGTATTTTTTCCTTCAAAATTTTAATGTTATTCTCAGTATTCAAAACTGAGGCTAAGTTTCTTGCCCTTTTGCGAGCCGCTTCAAGGCGAGGTAGGTTGGGTACTAGAGAAATTTGATCCAACATTTTGCCAGGTGTGATAGCATCATCGCTTGAGTTATTTGGAACAGGATCACTGCAGTTGTTATTGTTGTATCTAGCCGCTTGTGATAACTCAATTAAAACTAAATTTGAACACCCTGGTCCAGAGGAAACGGAATTTCCTGCAACATTATTGGTTGTTGATGGACTTGGCTGCAAATTCCCTACCTGTGTTGAGGGTGGCGGATGTGAAAGAGCTGGTTGACAATTTTCTCCCTGAGGTGGGACATCTGTTAGAAATGCATAGTCAGGAACGACATGAGGATTAAATGGAACAATGCCTGTGGCATGGAACCCTGATATCCCATTGCTTGGAGTGGCTGCTTTTATCCACGCTTCACTTAACAATCTACCAAATACGAGTCTATTTATTTTCCTCGTAGGATTTGCTTTCATAAATACATTACATGCATTGTAATAGAACGTCTTGAAAGATTAGAAAAATGCTCTATCCAGTGGCGGCAAGTAGTGTGTGGTATGGCTGGGTAAGCACAGTAAAATGATATTGTTTTTCTCTGCAAATTCAAGCAATGTCCACAGCGCTGCAATGGGAACTGTGACCATCCAATATCATTAATACCGTTCCTACTGGTTTCCTAGGCAAAAAATTATTTCTTAGCCATAAATAGAAGATCTCGCTTGTCACATAAGCTGACTTCTGTGACATATAGATTGCTGACCCGGGCGACATTCCATCTTTGTACTCCGGTTTTTCGTTTTTCCCCTTCAAGACACACGCTGGAGGAAGAAATACACCTTCACCGTTACAACAGGCAATAACGGATATGGTCTCCCCTTTTTCTCCAGAAGTCACATTGGAAACACTTCTAGAGCCCTTAGCAGCCACAACATACCCGGGTTTATTGTTTAATTGGAGCCCAGTTTCATCAATATTGAAAATATTACCGGGTTTGCCAATCAAATTATATTCTATTAAAATATCCTGAAGTAAATCAAAGTACTTTATGGCATTTTCCTTGTTCATATTTTGAGCACGAGCTTGGGAAGTCCCTTCCGATTTTCTGATAGAAAGCTCAGAATTGCGATTTAAAAATAAATGCCCGCCATTTCCATTGTTTTATTGAAATTATGTTTGATTTTTAATTGCTCTGCTAACCTATATGCCATTGACCGCACCACATTCCTTGTAGGCGTAAAACCATCTTTCTGCATTTTTTTATTAGCTGAACAATTTTTTTCTCATTTTTGATGCCTAACAGTGATGATGGACCAAGAGATTTCTTTTATAGGCAATTGTTTGTAATTCTTCGCTTCAGTGTCGACCACGGCACTCCAAACGATTTTGATGCCATATTTAGACTCATACCGTCATTTTCAATGGCACTCACTGCATTTTTCAATGCTTCGTCTGTCCATTCACCTCGTGTGGAGCCCCGTTTCCTTTTATAAAATGTTGGCATAGTAATCTGCGGAAAAAACCGCAATGTTATTGTGCATAATATCCGTAGTCAAAGTTCACCATCTGTCCCATTTCAGGATTCACCATCTATTCCGTTTCGATGGAAGATATGGTGAGTGATTTTACACTAAGGCAGTACATCATATGCCTTTATTTTGAGGTTATAACACGCAAATGAACTTTAAATCATAAGTGTATGCACAAACAATAACTCACCTGTTATTTCAAATAATGATTTTGGAGAAAAACGGTCGACTATAAATAAATTTTAGGAACCACGAAATAATATTCTGGAATTTGCCGATACAGCGAAGAATATTTACCCGCGTGTCGTCTATACGTATGATAAATTTGCTCTGTAGAATCTGACTTCAGCATTGCCAGCGACATCTGTGGACCAATGGACGAAAAAATGCGTATCACCATCTCACCCAGTATCACCATCTATCCCCAAGTTACCCTAATTAAAACAATTATTTGCCGGATGATATCCTGCCGAAAATAATTCCAGCAATTTGTCCATAATGGTGCTTAGGTGTAATTAATTAATTATTATAATAATTATTTACTATAATTAGTAATTAAAGAACGACCAATNAACACAAATTAACTCAAATACGTTAATAGCGGCTACACACTTTTCCTTTGACAGATGTCATCGACAATCATCGAAATGCGGACGTAGGCGGGACTATTAATTCGACCAATAGAAATTTGTGTCTCCTGAAGATCTGATTTATTTATGTACATTCGCAAACAAATACATCCAAAGCTCCTTCTAGTGGTTACAATTCGTTGCTTAACACCACCGCAAATACAAAATTTACACTTATATTGTTCGTTTTGTTGCTTCTGTTAGATCATACGAACATATTTACTAAAGAAATTAATAAACAATTATTAAACAAGCGAATTTAAAGTAAAAAGCGGAGAAGACTTTCTATAGCTTCTCGATTCGAATCAGTTTCAATAAAACGGATATTAGAGAAAACAGTTTTCAATATCAGAATTGACTTTATTGACAGTTCCCTAGAAAACAACTTTACGACCTACGTGAAGAACGAACTTCATCATATAAATTTAGACGAGCGTTCTGCCCGATTTCAGCGCAGCGACGCTATTAGACTACAAGTTTCCATCACTTCTTGGTCAATGGTTCGATATTCATATCCATTATAATTTAATTTATGGCGTCCCATTTACGTTTTTGAACAACGGCCATAGTTCAAAGATCGCTCCAATTGTGACCCTCTGACATTTAACATATCGATTTTCTCAATTCTGGCGAAGGCGCCCGTTTCAATGAATGAAATGCGACTTTATCGCCGCCAAATTGGACGCAGCCGTTCCTTGCGTGGGATAAAATTAAAAAGTAATACGAAAGGAACGAATTTTTTCTATTGTGTCATAACTTCTAATGATTTTTGTTAAAAGAACCAAAAAATCCGACTTATATCTGTCTCACACTGCTAATTTCTCATTAATTAATTCATCAAGTTGCTTTATGAAGAAATTGAAAAAATGTAATGCACCATCTATTGTCAAATAATTATTAACGAATCTGAAGTTCTTCATGAATCAGAACATCTTCTAAAAATCCTTAAAAGTGGCATAGAAATTATTAAGTGTGTTACATATGTGAAAACTAAAGGGCTTAAGTTATAGATTCGTCGTTTCGTCTTAAAATGATCGAAAGAATCACCTCCTAAACAATTTTTTACATGTACTAAAAATTAGCTGTGCTTTAAAAAAAACTTGTTAAAAAACAAATTAAGACTAGAGATGTCTAGAAATAATTATTTCATCGTCTATTTTAAACATCTCGTAATTACTATTTAAATGAAATCTAAAAAGGTAATTATTGTTTAAAAACCTACTTTAATGAGTTAATTTTATTCTAAAAACGAAAGCTTTTATATCACAATTTAATAAACGGCTTTTGAAGTTTTGATTCAAAAATATCATTCGAGCAAAAACAGGTACGGAATACCCCCTTTGAAAGTCATCGCATTTAGCTTATATAAAGGCTTATAAGCTTTAATTTGATATTTCGCTAGGCGTGGGTGACGTTTAAGATTTTAAAGTAGGGGTTGGACAAAAGGGGGTGAAATCGTGTGATATATTTTGACCGTAAATCTTCTTCCCCTAACATAAAAAGCAGACTGTCGTTTGTTTTGTTTTGAGAACTTGTTTAGCTTCGAACCGTTTCCATTAAAAAGTTCCAATGAAACGCAAGATATATATCTATACGTTTAGTTGGGTATTTAATCAATGCCAATAAATAGACAACTTGTTACATGAGAAAAAACGCGAGTACTATGCAACCGTTTCGATACGAATTACAGTTTTTGTGAAAAAATGATGGCATCTAAATATTTACGGATACAATTTTTGACACTTTAACGATAAATACAAACCGTTATTTTTATATTTAACAGGAATCGAAATATTGTTGATGGATTATAATATACTTATTAATTTCAGTTTATGAAGGACAATATGTATTGTCCGTAATTAGACTAAACCAGTGCAATTATACATTTCGGAACAAATTTGCTGGAACATGTAATATGTTCCAGTCGTCTGGATAATTCTGGTCGTTATAATAGTTGCCAAATCATTAATTATTCAGTGAAATACTTGAACTGCGAATAGTTGGGCACTGTATTCCAATTAATTACTAACAAATGGTCTGTTGGGTCTTTTTTCATTATCGCCAATTTACCAGTCTGCCTGCATTTTGTTTGTTGCTTTAACAATTAAAAGTTTACGTTACACGCATATATTATTTTGTGTATGTTGAGTATTTGCAAATAGAATACTTTTTCTATACCTACTGGCTTATCACAATAATACAAAGAAACATTTTTGGAATCGCTGATTCCATCATTAGCTAAGCTGTCTCTCTTTACCAAGTATTTACATAAATCACTGTAAGTAAATATGATGACATAGTAGATCCATAATAATATACATATTACCACGATGTGCCTTTTCATAGATGTTTATTCACCCTTAACACACACAGACATACCCGAGTTAAACTTTCTTTTCGCTAAAAAGTTTACTGAAATAATAAATTATAGTGTTACGGTGTTCAAGAAATTTATAATAATACTGCTTTTGACATACAGAAAATCCAGGGGTGTATTCTGTTATTAAATAAAAATATATTTTTTTATTTTGAAAACCCTGTAGATCAAAAACTGCAACCTTAACACCCTGTATACCTAATTATAAACTTGACCCCAAAATACACCACCATTTTCCGACTAAATACCTGAGGTCGGGCCTTCAAAAAACGCTGTTATATATCGATTAAAGTTTTGTTCTCTCAATATTCTTCAAAGTTTTCAGCTTGCTACAAATGAGGCTCCAAACTTCTCGAACGTAATTCGAGCAAAAAATACTGGCCGCAAATTTAGTTACCTCTGTCAATAGACCAGCTTAAAGTGCATTCGAACCGTCTAAAATTTGGTAAAGTTTCACTGCAACAAAAAATGGGATAGTTTTCAGCAAAGTACCGGTAAGTCCTAGCCAAGCGTTATCCAATAAAATTTAGTTTGAAAGAGTTCGATTTCAGCAGAATATGGGAAATGCATTAAGCAAATAAAGTTCTTAACTTGATAAAGTGGATTTCTGTATTGAATTTTCTCGAGAATATTAACGAAAAAAAAAACATAAATACAGGGTGGTACTGAGAATAATAAATTTGCAGCAAAATTTACATATTTCGACTTAATATTAAATAAAATGTCCAAATTAAGGTTTTTCTACTTTATTAAATACAGAAAGTGTTTACTCTAATATTACGAGATGGTATAAAATGGATTTAATTTTTTTTTTTGTTAACCTTAATCAACTTTATATATTAGATTCTAATTGTTATTTAATTATAAATTAAAACAAAGTGGTAAATGCAAAATTAATTGCAGCTTAGTTATACCTGTAGTCTTTCCGAAGTCAGTTGAACATGTATAAAAACGCCTAGCAATAAAATTTAATGAGTTTCATGGGCGTCCCTAAAAAAGTTTTCTGCTAAAGCTAAAAAATAATTTGTATATAACGGGTAGAAAATTTCTATTAATGTTCATTTGGCCCACAACAGATTTAAATTATTTATGTCTTCAATTTTCCTTATATACTTAAATTATAAATTGTCCGCCAAATTACGTCTCTCGTCATGTCATCGATATTTTTAAATTTTTGTTTTCGCTTCCTCTTTACGCAATGATCTATAGTACCTTGTTTAATAACACGAAAAATTGTGTATACTGAAACTTTAGTTAATATGTGAATTCTATTTATAACTTCATTATCTGATTTTTCACTTTCTTCCTTTTTAAACCATCGTATATATTTAAAATGAGACACTGACATTGAATATGTAAATCTTTATTTTTAAATTATAAATGTGTCATGAACAACCGGTTCTACTAATTCAATATTGTTTGGCGGTATTTATTTTTGTTCCGTTTCAAAAGGTCTCCAAAATGTCATGTTGTAATAACATTATTAAACAAAATATCCCTCTTATTTCTCCCTTTCGCAATTATAATGTGAATAATTAATACAGTATCTATTATGAATTAAAATTACCTGGAATCACACCAAATTCCGCATTGCTGCACCGCATTGATAGACAATGTGTCGACAACTAAAATTTATGACCTAGTCACCCAGAGCGGCTTTGTTTCTGCGTCGTTTGCCCGCGTGCACGTTCTTCAACTAGGTGAATATATTTCTACCACCTCCACGTTTAGTTTGACCAGACCTGTATATGGGTATGGCTAAATAAATATGGGAACAAGTTTTTCAAATAGTTCAATGCCGTGTTGATGCGTAGCGACGGACCTGGTACGTACTGCTATGGTCTTCAATTGAAAGACTATAACAGACATTTAGACAAATGGGATCTTCAGGACTGTTTAATTGAACAAAAAGGTACAAATTTACATAAAGAATGGAAACAATATTAAAATATTTATTTATTTAAAGCAAAACAGGGCACAAAAGGTACAAGAAACGAGTGAAATGTACATACACATTTTTTTCAGTTTTCTGTTTGTCAACTATCTCCTCTTCTTCGATCGGAAGGGCTCTGCGAAATTTATTAGATAATTTCGTCCCTGGGTGTACTTTTATTTCAGTCAAGTAAGTGAAATTCTTCCACGTAATCAAGTTCTCATTCGGAATAAAAGTTCAGGTAAAAAATAACCCTCCCGAAGGAAAGTACCTATAGACAAAAAATGCTCGTATAAGAAATTCGGGGAAGAAGTTTTAAAACGGCAGGCTATGCCGGGACATTGATAAGGGAGTTATTTATATATGAGATCAGAGAAATAAGAAAGAATAATGGAGTGAGCGTTCCCCCAGTTAGGGATCCCGCCTTTGAAAAATTTATTTGAAAGGTTGCCTAAGCTCTTCGAACCTATGTAGATTTTCTAGATGTAAATGATCGCCGACTGAAAAAAATATGAGGCTGTGGAATAGGTAAGTCCCTACAAAAAAGTTCATTTATTTAGTTCCGTAAAAAAAAATAGTCATGTTATGTAACTTAAATTTAAAAGTAGGTCATCTATGAGAAGTGTCAGTGGTGCTTGAAAACTAAGTTTGGTGCGGTTGTGTTAGTGACTAAACCGCGTTAGAATGTACCTAATTAAATTAAGTTAGTGTGATAGCTATTTCATAACAGCACAATAATCTACATTGCCAACAATACACTGTAAAGGCATCGCGTTGTTATGCAAAACGTTTTCCGATGAAACTCATACATTTCAGTTAAAAGAGTATGAAAATATTCAAAACAAAAAAAATTAAAAAAAAATCTATAAATATTTTTCAGGAAGCAGAGGACCGAATATTCTCTTTCTTTGTGACCCCAAGGTATATTAAATACATTAGTAGAAATAACTTCAAATAACATACTTTTTCCCAAAAATTATCTAAATTTACTAAGAAACAAAACAGTTATACTGAAGAATATTATATTTACGCTGAAAAAAAAATAAAAATTTCAAATCATTTTTTTCGGACCGCTACTGACAGCTGACCCACAAAGATTTATTAAGAGTGAATCTTGACCTACAATAATATGCGGTCATTAATCTAGCTACATCGAATAAAGACAGCTTTTTATCTACACACGTGAATGAATAAGATATTTTTTTACATTTTAAATGTCAACAAGTATTATTTATTTTTAAGATTATGGTTAAAATTAATAACATTATGACTGAATCAGCCTATATACCTACATATAAGAATTATATAAACCTATAACATTATTTTTGCAAGATCTATCTAAATCCTAGAACGCCCACCATTTTTTGCATGCTCTGTATAGCGCTTGATTAATTTTAACACCCTCTATATCTAAATCAATTATTTATGAGTGATTTTTTCCACTCAATATTTAGTCAATTAAATATCTATTTATATATAAAGTCTGAGCAGAAAATTGCACAATATTTGATAAATTTAAATCATTAGAGAAAACTCTTAATTTTTTTTGACATGCTAAAAATAGAGTAAAAAGTCACTCACTGGATAGTTAACAGGTTTCTGTTCCAATGTAAGTTTTCAGATTTCAATAAAGTTACTCACTTTCGCCGAAATAGTTTCACTCATAAGATTTCAGTTGTACTCATATCAACAAAGGAAAAATTTCATTGAATTGGGTATGGTCAGAAATTGATTTGATTGGTATCAATGTCAGTTGGGGTATGTAGCCCATAGAGAAATTGTCTTCCGTATTATTGGTAGTTAGCAGTCTTGTCTGTGGGTTTAGATATACAGGGTGGCCAAATGAAAACGAAACAGAGCCATTTTCAGGAACTGCGTCAAGATTGTAGAAAAACGCTCAGACCCGTCGATTTTAGAGTAAAGGGGGACATTCTTTGGTGGTATTTTTGACTCCGCCACTTTCACCTCCAAGCAAGGGTAAGCATCACCCCAAAATATTTAAATGGCATTGGGGGTTGAGGAATATTTCTTTTGAAAGCTCTTACAATTCTCTTTACAACAGTCTTTAAATTTTATAATTCCGCCCAATACTTATTAAGAATTTTGATTTTAAAGTTGAAACTTATGTACAAACAATTAGTAACGGTAAAAATGTCAGTCATTCGAGTTAAATACGCAAATAGTATAAATTTAGTATTTCTTGCGTTACATTGGTTTTTGGCGATTTGTTAAATTGTCACAATTGCCGCTATTGGTCCGATTCAAACCCAAGAGTTTTTCACGAGGAGCATACACAGCAACCGGAAAAATTAAATGTATGGGCTGGAATTTTCGGTGACCGGCTGGTGGGCCCTTTTCTTCTACCTGGTAATTGGACTTGCCAAATGTATTTGCAATTACTGGAAGACGCTATTGACCCTACCTTGACTGATAATATTGAAAATGAGTATGATGAAGATCATTTGATTTTTCAACAGGAGAGTGCTCCTCCACATTATGCGTTAATTGTCCGTCAGTATTTGGACCAACGTTTTCTACGGAACTGGATTGGGAGAAGAGGCAGCATTGAGTGGCCTCTACGATGACCGGATTTATCGCCCCTTGATTTCTTTTTGTGGGGATACCTAAAAAGTAAACTCTATAAAACACAGCCAGCGCGCTGGACGATTTGCATCAAAGAATCATCGACGAATGCCGTCGAATCACTCCGGAAATGCTTCGGAATGTGCGCGAACGTTTCGAACAAAATCTTTATTCTTGTATGGACGCGGGCGGTCATCAGTTTGAACATTTAATCAACTAAGTAGTAAGTAAGCAACTAAACATAATTTAAATTTTAAAGTGTAAATTTTTTTCAAAGTATTGGGCGGAATTATAAAATTTAAAGTCTGTTGTAAAGAAAATTGTAAGAGCTTTCAAAAGAAATATTACTCAACCCCCAATGCCATTTAAATATTTTGGGGTGATACTTACCCTTGCTTGAGGATGAAAGTGGCGGAGTCAGAAATACCAGCAAAGAATGTCCCCCTTTAATCTAAAAGCGTTTTTCTATAATCTTGACGCAGTTCCTGAAAATGGCTCTGTTTCGTTTTCGGTTGGCCACCCTGTACATATTTTGTATACCTACTTAGATTTATGGTATTGTTTGAATTTGTTTTGAACTACTGTAATACCTTTAATATAGAGCAAAGACTGATAATATTATATTTAAAACATAATAGAATATTCTGAACCATTTTTCTTGAAATCAATAAGGATTCCTATACATGCAAAAACTTTCTTTGGTCAAAATGACGCGAAAAATCGACTGTTAAATATATGAATGTTATTTCCCTAACATCCTGGACAATGTCATAAATTTTGTTTATGAATTTTTAAAATGTTCGCTCTGATATCAAAACCGCTGAAGGGTAAAAAGGTAGAGCAGATGATTGAGCATTTCCAACAAATACGGGCTGTTATTAATGTGAGATAGCGAAAAATGCAACACCAAAGCAAACGGGGGCGCCATTCGTTGCAATTTTGTCGACCGCATTGGCAAAAAACGCTCGGAGCGTAATATATTGTACCAAACTGGCGTTAAATATATGCAGGTGATGCATTTACTGTGCATCTGGGAGTTTGTGCGCTGAACTTCGTGCATTAAAATAGAAATTAATGGCTTTACTTCACAACTTTGTTATTCATAATCCTCGGCTCGTAATCCCTGGATTGCCGTACGGAAAGTAACCTGCCTGAAAATAGTTTTTTTTTCTCTGCGAAATGTGCCAGTTGGAAAGAATTCGGCAATCGGGACAAATTTTCGTTTAAATGAGGTAAATTTTGTAATCTGCATACAAATTTAGTTTTTCCTAAGTCAAAGTAAAATTATGTTATCCATTAATTTTTTAATATACAGGGTAATTCAGTTTTCTGCATGTTTCTTGTTCTCGCTGGTCTTCCGGTCATAAACTGTTGGCAGCAGTTGTAATACGTTCACCAAATCATTAATAGTTTTCACTTAAGTATAAAAAGCCGGATTCATCAGGAGACTATGGTGGTCATGCTATTGGTCCTCCTACTTTAATCCAACATACTTCTTTTAACTTCAATAAACTAACATGGAACATGTATCAAAAGTAAGGAGGATCACCTCATCCAAGCATATCAGTTCGAACAAATTCTATTCGACTTGACATATGTGTTGTGAACATTATTTATCTCATGTCGTCTGTAACTAACGTGACACTCGTGTAATAACCACCACACTATTAATTAGGACACTCTGGGCATTCCAGGAAAACCTACAAGCGATAATATTGTTTTCTCCAAATATTAACATTTGATTATAACTTTTTTGTAAATTTTCAATGGCGTTTACACTGTGTAACTATTTAAAATAATAAAGCCGGCCCTGTCCTGTGACATATTTGACGTTCATTATACAATATATCAATAGGAATTATCAACTGCTATTTGACGTAAATAACAATGATGCCGTATTTACATTTTACATGATAAATATTTGTTTTACGGTAGTACAATTCATATGTTTTAAAATTGTGTATTTAGTAAATCTACTGTTTTATATTGCAATAAATTACATAATTAAAACAATTATTTGCCGGATGATATCCTGCCGAAAATAATTCCAGCAATTTGTCCATAATGGTGCTTAGGTGTAATTAATTAATTATTATAATAATTATTTACTATAATTAGTAATTAAAGAACGACCAATCAGAGTGGACTGATGTAAAAGTGTTTACAGTTACTTTTAACGATTTTTCTTGCTTTATCCCCGAACTAGGAAAATTAATTAAACTAATATTTTATCCCACCAATAAATAAACAAATTCGAGAACTGCCCTCCTCAATTGGTTACTCTATACACGTCAGTTTAGAACTTAGAACCTAGACGAGAAAGGAACGACGAAAACAGCGCCCTCAATAAAATAATCTACAAATCAGTGCACAATAGTATCTCATACTAAATTCCTTCCACAAAAAGTGAAGATAAAAATTACTGTATTAGTGTATTATACAGGGTGTATCAATTGAAGGAGCCCA
The DNA here is from genome assembly GCF_000390285.2 of Anoplophora glabripennis. Taxonomy (NCBI): domain Eukaryota; kingdom Metazoa; phylum Arthropoda; class Insecta; order Coleoptera; family Cerambycidae; genus Anoplophora; species Anoplophora glabripennis. The sequence goes on along the minus strand of NW_019416268.1, from coordinate 695,867 downwards.
AATGCTATCAGGTAAATTTCAAGACAAAGTATAATTATTAGACCAAATATACCAAGACAAAAAAAGGATTCACCGAATTAAAACTATTTTTTAAGTTCTATAACTTCAATTAATTCGCATTTCAAAGAAAAAGGTTTGTATTTTATTTGAACTACTTGTTATTGTCGAGTTATTATTTTCATTTTAGTCTAAAATAAGCTTACTGCACAATTGAATAAATAGAATAAAATTGTTCATTTTGCAAAAAAAAATATACCTATATAGAATTATTTTGTTACAATGCAACCATTAAGAATAAAAAGCATTAGCGAAGGCGAAGAAAGGTACTAATTGGTATACAGTACTGAATTTTACCTATTCATTCATGTTTCAAATTCTATTATAAAAATTGCTATACAGGGTGTTCCACTATTAGGGAAAGTATAGGGCCTAGAACTTCGGGAAAAATTTTGATTAATAATTCGACCAAGAGAAATCGCTGGAAATAGTTTTCAGAAAGTTTGTAGCTCGGCCGCTAGGGCGCGCAATGTACATACCAAAACATAGAGTTGAATTTTTCTCAGAAATGCTTCCTATTCAGGTATATCAGGTATATTAAATAGTACAAATATGGATAGCCGGATTCATTACGCATAACTTTTGTTATTGACATTTTGTTCTATCTCTCGACAGAAAGGATAGGGGAAGCCCGTAATGTCTGATCAGAAAAATGCATTTTCTTAAGGATTGGCTCATGAAAAGTCCATATTGTTATACCTCGTTGGAAAGGTATTTTCATACTTTATGTCGTGGTGAATGCGTGATGTCATTTACCTCAATATGGAAACCTATAGATGGCATTATTTTAAAAGAAAAGGAACTCTATGTTTTGGTATGTAGATTGCGCCCCCTAGCATCCGAGCTACGAATTTGAAAACTATTCCCAGCTACTACTATTGGTCGATTTATTAGTCAATTTTTTTTTCCCGAAGCTGTAGGGACTTTCTCTAATATCGTACCTCGCCGACCTTAATGGGACACCCTGTACAATGCAATGGAACCGTTTCAAGATTATCTGCTTGCATTTGTAGTTTTAAATACACCCTTTACTAAAGAAACACAATTCTAGAAAAATTGATCGATTTTTATTTAATTTTAGTTCTAAACTGAATCATGACAGTTTTGTCAATACGAAAATATTCGTATGACTAAAAACTAAGTACCAATGAACAATTCGAGAAATATTAAATTATATCTGAACAAAATTAATAATGAAAAATGAATATAAAATTTGAATTTTTAAAATGTTATTAATATGCGAATATGCTTGAAATCCGGAAACAATTTCAGTTCAGTTTTTCCACAGAAATGGTTTTTCATAAAAGGGGATATATGAATGGCCACAATATTCGTTGCTGTTGCTGAATAAAAATACCGTTATTAATAAAAATTAGCAAGCAAATAAAACCATTAACCTATATAGACATAAAATATAGTTAAATTTTAAAAATGCCAGTATATGGCTCTACTGAAAAAGTAAATTACCATTCGCAATGTTACAATGGCAAGCTGAAAATAATTTTTCAATGTTACAATGAATAGTAGCTAACAATTTCTCTATTTGTCAGTTAACAATAAAAATTTTCAGGAAATTAAACTTATGCGGTAATGTGAAAAAGCTTTATTTAAAGCATATTTTATTTCGCATAAAAAATATTAAATCAATGTTGCAAATTAAACATTTTGTTAAATTGTTTTTAATTTTTTTACCATATTATAAAACTTAAGGAATCACATATGTGCATTTGGATGGTTTTATCTACACTTTGGACACTCGTCCTTAGAAATTTTCAGGCATATGGAAACTTTTGGTCCAAAAAGAAATATGAAATTCCTAAACAAGCTCGACCCTGCTAAATTAGTCTCTAAAATGTTTCATTAGGAGAATAAATATTTTATTTCAATTATCATACAGCAGAATATTTTATTGAAAAATATAAGTTTTTCATAAAGTTTCGCTGTGAGCTGTAAACAAGTCAATTGGGAAACTAATAAAGGAGAGAAATTTGTAGGACGTTTATTACCAACTATATTAGAACTAAAAGAGCTTTTAACCTGGGAAATTACAGTTTTATAGAATCAAATTTTCCTCTTAGAGAAATATCAAATATACCTCCGCTTGGCTCTAATGCGTTTGGAAGCAATTCCGTCTTACACCACGAACCCTAATAAGACCATTAGCAGATAATTCCTACATGTTAGTTTTACGGAAGTGGTGTGACAAGAGAGTGTCCTGAAAACGAACATATTTCTGTATTCTCCCTTTAAAAAATATATTTGTATCAGTCTGATGGAGCTAAAGCAAATAAATCAAGTAGATGATGTAATAGACAACCAGGAAATCATAAGAAGAAATATGTTGCTAAAAAATTGTTGTCAATTGGTATAAAAATTTAACATCAAGTAACACTGATTAGCGCGCATATACAACTGAGTTCATGAATTGTCCAGTGGCGGGGTGAACAAGAGTTTAAATACAGTTTAAAAGACGAATAGTAATTCGATAATTTATTTTTTTTTAAATAATAATTTCAGATTAGTACTCTTAAGGGACATTGTATTTTAACAATTGACAGTCATTATACAGGGTGTCCCGAAATTCATGCAACAAAATTTGGTCACAGATTCTTAAGACAAATTTAGGGGACCCTTATTTTTGCCAAGTGGCCCCCTCTTTCTGAGTTACAGCCCCCTGAAGTCCGCCCCTAAGAATAATCTTTTTTTTTATATCTCAGAACCCTGTTGTACGAAAATCACTAAATTTGGTACAGGGGTTTTATGACATGTGGAATCTGATGGTGCTACGTTTTTTGGCGGGGAACCTCCTTAAGACAATTTTTCGTGGGCTCCCAAAAAAATTTGGTCGAATATTTAAATTTCTTAAAAATTATCAATCCACTAGAAAGCCATTAAATTTAGAAATTTTTTGTCCCTTTATAACTTTCTTCGTAAAACGCAATGTTTTCGAGAAAAATGTCAAAATGTGATAGAATGTATATCGTGATTCCCATTTTCCTCAAAAACATTGCGTTTTACGAAACAAATATCAAGAGATAAAAAAGTTTCTAAATTCAATAGCTTTCTAGCTAACTAATAATTTAAAAAAAAATTAAATTTGCTACCGAATTTATCTGGTTCCAAAGACAAGGGGGCCCACGAAAAAGTGTCTTAAGGGGGTTTCTCGCCAAAAAGCGTAGCACTGTGGGATTCTACATGTCATAAAACCCATGTGTACCAAATTTAGTGATTATTAAAAATTATAGTAACTTATGTCCTTAAATATCGCTAGTATTTTGCAAGAAAATGAACGCTATATTATATACCTACCTTCCATTTTTTTGTTTTACACAAAATTATTCATACTCAGAACGATACCAAGCACATCACTTAACAAATCTGGATAGCTGACAGAAGCAAAACAGTAATGTAATGAAGAACCAAAACCACAGATATAATTTAAATTTTTTCAAAATTTACTAAGATTTTTAAACAAAAAAAGTTGTAAAATGTATTTCCGTTCATATTTTTACAATATAGATATACTATTTCAATAAACAGAGGGATAAAGATGAATTGTAAATTCAATGAGACACTGTTATTCAATTTTGCTGGAATGAAACTACGCTCTAAAGTAATATAGTAATTATTTTTCCGTGTTGGATACAAATTTTCGGCTATTGCCAATGTCAGTTTTTTTTTAAAAAGATGTTATCTATACAATCGCTGAGATTTATTTTTTACACTCCTGTTTAGTGACCATCATCAGATAATTTTGACGCATTACCCTCTGCCACACTGTTTTGCCGGTATTACAGATATCTGCCATGCGATGGGATAGTTGTCAGCACAGCAGTTGGATGTGTGCTAAAAATACAGGGTCTTATCTAGCAGGCTATTAATTATTTTGGCAGTTTATCATGCCCCACAACCATAAACGTTCGCGTGAAATGACAAAATGTTATATTTGCAGCAAATATTTGCATATTTATGGTCCATTTTGTTTATGTCAGTTCGTATAGCGGTAATAATAACATTTTTCTGTAAATATTTTCAGTTTATAGCTTCTGTGAGCAGGGAAGCAGTATGCTTTATCTCTTCATTTTAAATTTATCCAAAAATACGACGGCATAAATCAACGTTAAATATATTTTTAAGGTTAACTGGGTATTTTTCCAAAGAAAATCCGCTTTAAACTCTACGATATGTAATAATAATACCAAACTGCTAAGCAATATTACTAGTTTTTTTGGAAAATTTAATATTTAGTTATTGAAATTATAAGAATAGATGTTTCTATAAAATTTTCGTTCATTCTATTATATTTATAACGGTGAGCATCGCAGTCATGCCATGTGTGTTCTAATAAATAAAGTTATCAATAAAATGATTAAGATTTCAGTAGATAACTTCAGAGGATGTTATTGCTGGATTGCTTGATGATTAAGTATGGTAAGCAAATACACGAAGAGAGCAATATGAGTTTTTGTTTGATTGATTGTGAGATTATGTTGAATCGGGGCAAATATTATCGACATATTTATTGAGTACCTACATTTCTACAATATTCCCATGAGTATTGGATTACATCTATAAGAGGGAATAATAAAATGGTTCATGTAAACGTTAAATAAACTTCAACATAAATACAACAGTCAAATCTAAGAAGTACTTATCTAATTTATTTTTATAATTAGAATACATATTAATAGATTTTAATATATGAATGTTATCGTTTAAGTTTGTTTTTTATAATAATTGGAAAATATTTGTTTTACCTTTTGTTTATTTATATGTTTGTTTGTATTCTTCTGTATATTATAGTTTCTTTTCTCCTGAGGGTGGTATAATAACCGAAACTAGTAGTTTTCCATTAGTTCTTGGCGTTTTGGCAAATAAATGGTATTTGTCTGCCGAGAAACCACTTTAGGGGCATGAAAATTGACCTTACTAAATATATCACTGCAATCAAATTGATTATTAGGCCTCTATAGGCCTAAGAGAACATTTTTATAACAGATCAGGTTGAGGATAACCAATCTTAGAATCTTCGTCCTTCATTTTCTAAATCAGAAATTTAAGAAAACGACATTGAATCCATTCCAGACTATCAATATGTCATAATAAGTTATAGGTATGAGTTAATTTTTATCTTACAAGTATGGTACACAAAGTAGTAGGTACTATTGCGACTTTAGATCGAAAGCGAGAACCATTTTTAGTAATGAATATAAAAGTTTTTACTTTGGCAAATTTCAATATATGATTACTGGAGGATTTTCTGGTCTCTGTATGAAATTATTGTTAATATGATAATTATGCTAAACTACCCTCTGTTTTATTGTATGACTTAAAAAACATATTGTTTCACCAATTACAAATATTATCTAAGATTTGCAAAAAACGTTCAAAAACAATCGACATTTAAATAATTAACTACATAATTTATATACAATTTAATCAGTATGCCATTATAAATAGACATTAAAAGATAACTATCATTTTGAGGCATGCTTTATTTTAAACTGCATTACACATATATTCAAGATCTCGAAGATCTGCATATATTAAGGAAAATGACTGAAATCTACTGTAATTTCTCGAATACATTTTTAAAATAATATGCCATTACCGTTCCATAAATTGCTGTGAACTCGCTAGATTTGAATAAATTTGAGATAACAATGTGTTCTCGGGATAAAACTAATATGAATATATAAAACCATTTGCAAGGAAAATTTTTGTCGAATTGCTTATTAATGTTTGATGTTTATACTGATAAATATATAAATATGACTACGATGTGATCGTTATGTAGTCACTACATAATATTAAATGATTTTTAGGTTCATTTTCACATACATACATTCAAAACCATTATATGTATAATCAAGAAATACTTACTTCAAGGTGATGTACCAACAGCAAGTGAAAAATATATACATGATGTAATTTATTAAAAACATTCAACGTAAACTGAAATTTTGGGAAACCGTTTATCTGGGTTGATTATGTACTTTTTTTTGCTTTGCCATTACTACGATATGAAAATATTCCCAGCTTCTGTCGTTTTGCTGATATAAAAAACACAACCACCTCAAGATCATTAATATTTTTTTTTCGTCGACTTTTAAAACGCTTATTTTAATAATATCTCCGATCTATATTTAGAATTCCGTATAAATTATTTATTTACATTTCCATTTTGCTTTCCATTACTGGCCTTCTTTCTCCGCCGTATTCGCCATTATTTAATCTGGGATTCTTAATAAGTCTTGATATGGTGCTTAAGGCTCCCTTTAAATTTGAATAATTTCGGTACTTTTTAGGGTTCCTCCTCTTATTATCATTCCAGACGAAAATTGGCACTTTGCGAATAGTAAAATCATTATTATGTTCAATACATCACATTTTTGAAACAAACGAAATGGTCGCTCATTTTAACGAAGTCAACTTTGGATACTACATCAGGAAATACTCCAGTTAAGAGTATAAGGTTAAAAATGATGTGTAAAGGCTTACAAAAGACTACGCCACAATTTCTAAACAAACTGACATTCTAACTCGTAAACATCAGTTACAAAATATCAATTACAAAAAGTTGGAACCAATTGATAAATTGTTTTCAGAAAAAATATATTCAAAACGTGTAGACGTGTAAAAATATAACGGGGCTACTCCTTGGGTATTTGTCAGTGTAACCATGTTTTCTCGTGCTTAAAGCAATCGCCAAGGCCATTTTGAGAGTACGCCTCGTAAAATTGCAGAAACGAGACATTAAAGACAGACATCTGATAAACCGGGGTATTAGTGTTGTTAATTCTGTTTCAAAACGACCGACAGGCATGACTTGAGGGAGTACTTGTCTGCAATTTCCAACTAAGGGTTGTTTCTATTATTTAAACGTCTGATACAGCAGTTTTACGAAAAGAGAAAGTTTTATATGCAGTTAAAAAACTAAAATAGCTTTCTCTAAACTTCTTTCGTTTAGATGTAGTAATTGACTCAAGTCGACAGGCTTTTTGAAAAAAAAAAATCACAGTAATATGAGCACTAAAATTGGATAGCGTGTTGGTCAGAAACTTTGTAACAAAGAACTGGTCGGTCTTTCAGTAGTTTTTCCCTTAGGGCTTATCCCATTATTCATAATTTTACAATTCAATAAGTTTTAGCAAAAGAACAGAGTTATAATACACTTTTACACATATTTTATCGAAAGGTAGTGGAAAATCCGCGTATAAAATTATTTGTTCCAATATCGTCTGTTACTATTTAATTACATTTTTCAATAACTGATTGTAAATTTACACTCATCTGTAAATATTGGTAGACTATTTTTTGTACAAATTTTTCTATAGAAAATCCATTTTTATTTAAACCAACTTTAATTGAAACCTTATCAACTACAATAATGTAAACATTGTATTTGGTAAAATATATGGCCAAAATTTTATTTAAAAGTAATCCTTGTAGACTTCTATCTTAGAAACAAAAGCTACAGTGCTTGGTCCACAAAAAAATCGTCATATTTTTAACATTGGACATGCTCAGGTAATAGGTAATATAAACCTGTTAGGAAAATATATTCGGTCATTACCGCTAGGAGTCATTTTGGAATCGTTGTGTAGGTTGGACCTTTCTGCGATAAATAGAAGTACAGTCCGTACAATACTTGTTGAGATAGAATTCCAAGAAGACCCCTGCGTCACTTTGTTGTAATTAACCGGACTGTATCGTGTTCAACGTGTATAATTATTTTAATATTCTGAAAATAACTCGGAAAATTTCAAGGTACGCCCCTGCCGCGGTAAATTGTTACAGTAGTTCCGATGACAGAACTTTATTGGCTTATTCTTTTCTTGGAATCTCAAAATATATGGTTTTTTATATTAAAAAAGGATAAAATGACAATGTGCTGTTAATATGTTGATAAGGGTATCAAATGGTTTGGAATAATTGTTGTTGTTGTTATATGAAACAAAATTTTGCCTATGTTCTCGTATTTTTGAAAATATTGGAAGTAAACCACAGACTTACAAAGTGGCAGAACGTCGTCACATATTCTGTAAAATTCATTATAATTATATAATTCAGTTTCCTCGCAAGATGTCTCAAAATACATAAACTCGATTAAAAGTCACTCCATCGGTTCTGATATGATATCAATTACTATAATAAAGTTGATTAGTGATTTTTTATTAGAACATATTACGCATATAATTAACACATCTATATACAGGGTGTCCGGTAAGTACCTCCTAATCTCTCGGGAGTGTATAGGGGAGGTCAAAATAAAANTGGGCTGGAATTTTCGGTGACCGGCTGGTGGGCCCTTTTCTTCTACCTGGTAATTGGACTTGCCAAATGTATTTGCAATTACTGGAAGACGCTATTGACCCTACCTTGACTGATAATATTGAAAATGAGTATGATGAAGATCATTTGATTTTTCAACAGGAGAGTGCTCCTCCACATTATGCGTTAATTGTCCGTCAGTATTTGGACCAACGTTTTCTACGGAACTGGATTGGGAGAAGAGGCAGCATTGAGTGGCCTCTACGATGACCGGATTTATCGCCCCTTGATTTCTTTTTGTGGGGATACCTAAAAAGTAAACTCTATAAAACACAGCCAGCGCGCTGGACGATTTGCATCAAAGAATCATCGACGAATGCCGTCGAATCACTCCGGAAATGCTTCGGAATGTGCGCGAACGTTTCGAACAAAATCTTTATTCTTGTATGGACGCGGGCGGTCATCAGTTTGAACATTTAATCAACTAAGTAGTAAGTAAGCAACTAAACATAATTTAAATTTTAAAGTGTAAATTTTTTTCAAAGTATTGGGCGGAATTATAAAATTTAAAGTCTGTTGTAAAGAAAATTGTAAGAGCTTTCAAAAGAAATATTACTCAACCCCCAATGCCATTTAAATATTTTGGGGTGATTCTTACCCTTGCTTGGGGGTGAAAGTGGCGGAGTCAGAAATACCAGCAAAGAATGTCCCCCTTTAATCTAAAAGCGTTTTTCTATAATCTTGACGCAGTTCCTGAAAATGGCTCTGTTTCGTTTTCGGTTGGCCACCCTGTACATATTTTGTATACCTACTTAGATTTATGGTATTGTTTGAATTTGTTTTGAACTACTGTAATACCTTTAATATAGAGCAAAGACTGATAATATTATATTTAAAACATAATAGAATATTCTGAACCATTTTTCTTGAAATCAATAAGGATTCCTATACATGCAAAAACTTTCTTTGGTCAAAATGACGCGAAAAATCGACTGTTAAATATATGAATGTTATTTCCCTAACATCCTGGACAATGTCATAAATTTTGTTTATGAATTTTTAAAATGTTCGCTCTGATATCAAAACCGCTGAAGGGTAAAAAGGTAGAGCAGATGATTGAGCATTTCCAACAAATACGGGCTGTTATTAATGTGAGATAGCGAAAAATGCAACACCAAAGCAAACGGGGGCGCCATTCGTTGCAATTTTGTCGACCGCATTGGCAAAAAACGCTCGGAGCGTAATATATTGTACCAAACTGGCGTTAAATATATGCAGGTGATGCATTTACTGTGCATCTGGGAGTTTGTGCGCTGAACTTCGTGCATTAAAATAGAAATTAATGGCTTTACTTCACAACTTTGTTATTCATAATCCTCGGCTCGTAATCCCTGGATTGCCGTACGGAAAGTAACCTGCCTGAAAATAGTTTTTTTTTCTCTGCGAAATGTGCCAGTTGGAAAGAATTCGGCAATCGGGACAAATTTTCGTTTAAATGAGGTAAATTTTGTAATCTGCATACAAATTTAGTTTTTCCTAAGTCAAAGTAAAATTATGTTATCCATTAATTTTTTAATATACAGGGTAATTCAGTTTTCTGCATGTTTCTTGTTCTCGCTGGTCTTCCGGTCATAAACTGTTGGCAGCAGTTGTAATACGTTCACCAAATCATTAATAGTTTTCACTTAAGTATAAAAAGCCGGATTCATCAGGAGACTATGGTGGTCATGCTATTGGTCCTCCTACTTTAATCCAACATACTTCTTTTAACTTCAATAAACTAACATGGAACATGTATCAAAAGTAAGGAGGATCACCTCATCCAAGCATATCAGTTCGAACAAATTCTATTCGACTTGACATATGTGTTGTGAACATTATTTATCTCATGTCGTCTGTAACTAACGTGACACTCGTGTAATAACCACCACACTATTAATTAGGACACTCTGGGCATTCCAGGAAAACCTACAAGCGATAATATTGTTTTCTCCAAATATTAACATTTGATTATAACTTTTTTGTAAATTTTCAATGGCGTTTACACTGTGTAACTATTTAAAATAATAAAGCCGGCCCTGTCCTGTGACATATTTGACGTTCATTATACAATATATCAATAGGAATTATCAACTGCTATTTGACGTAAATAACAATGATGCCGTATTTACATTTTACATGATAAATATTTGTTTTACGGTAGTACAATTCATATGTTTTAAAATTGTGTATTTAGTAAATCTACTGTTTTATATTGCAATAAATTACATAGGGTAACTTGGGGGGAGATGGTGATCAAAACTTTAAATGACTGTATTTTTTCGTAAAAATTTATTTCAACAAAACTGAACAAGGAACGGCATTATATATGGATAAACTTAAAAGATAATAATATAAACGAAACTATATTTGGTTTAGGAAAGTAAATATTACATAATAAAAAAAATATATGATTCACCATCTCACCCATACTACTATGGGTTAGTTGGTGAATGATGTGTGGGTGAGATGGTGACTCGAGAAACATGGACTTTGACACCATTACATCACATTTTCTTGCGTTTGAGCACAAATTTTCCACAGGCATCACAGTAGTTTCCATATTTCGTGCAAACTTCTTGCAACCAGCGCTCACATCTTACACACTTAATCTAGTCAACACTTTTCTTAGTGGCTTTGTACTCTTCACTGCATCCTACACAGTAGTCATTATCATCATCATCGATGACTTCTTCCTCATCGTCTAGATCCGGTCCGCTTTCCTCATCGGATGTGTCAAGCATTTCTAATTTCTTTTTTATGGTCTTTTTTTTGGTTTGTTTAACCTTGTTCTTATTCACTTCTTTGTTGCATTTTACCTGTATTTTTTCCTTCAAAATTTTAATGTTATTCTCAGTATTCAAAACTGAGGCTAAGTTTCTTGCCCTTTTGCGAGCCGCTTCAAGGCGAGGTAGGTTGGGTACTAGAGAAATTTGATCCAACATTTTGCCAGGTGTGATAGCATCATCGCTTGAGTTATTTGGAACAGGATCACTGCAGTTGTTATTGTTGTATCTAGCCGCTTGTGATAACTCAATTAAAACTAAATTTGAACACCCTGGTCCAGAGGAAACGGAATTTCCTGCAACATTATTGGTTGTTGATGGACTTGGCTGCAAATTCCCTACCTGTGTTGAGGGTGGCGGATGTGAAAGAGCTGGTTGACAATTTTCTCCCTGAGGTGGGACATCTGTTAGAAAGGCATAGTCAGGAACGACATGAGGATTAAATGGAACAATGCCTGTGGCATGGAACCCTGATATCCCATTGCTTGGAGTGGCTGCTTTTATCCACGCTTCACTTAACAATCTACCAAATACGAGTCTATTTATTTTCCTCGTAGGATTTGCTTTCATAAATACATTACATGCATTGTAATAGAACGTCTTGAAAGATTAGAAAAATGCTCTATCCAGTGGCGGCAAGTAGTGTGTGGTATGGCTGGGTAAGCACAGTAAAATGATATTGTTTTTCTCTGCAAATTCAAGCATGTCCACTGCGCTGCAATGGGAACTGTGACCATCCAATATCATTAATACCATTCCTACTGGTTTCCTAGGCAAAAAATGATTTCTTAGCCATAAATAGAAGATCTCGCTTGTCACATAAGCTGACTTCTGTGACATATAGATTGCTGACCCGGGCGGCATTCCATCTTTGTACTCCGGTTTTTCGTTTTTCCCCTTCAAGACACACGCTGGAGGAAGAAATACACCTTCACCGTTACAACAGGCAATAACGGATATGGTCTCCCCTTTTTCTCCAGAAGTCACATTGGAAACACTTCTAGAGCCCTTAGCAGCCACAACATACCCGGGTTTATTGTTTAATTGGAGCCCAGTTTCATCAATATTGAAAATATTACCGGGTTTGCCAATCAAATTATATTCTATTAAAATATCCTGAAGTAAATCAAAGTACTTTATTACATTTTCCTTGTTCATATTTTGAGCACGAGCTTGGGAAGTCCCCTCTGATTTTCTGATAGAAAGCTCAGAATTGCGATTTAAAAATAAGTGCAACCAATCAATGCCCGCCATTTCCGTTGTTTTATTGAAATTAT